>NC_058128.1:5080000-5380000 GCF_914725855.1 Thunnus albacares | reverse complement strand
TGACACATACTAGGGTTGCAACTGATGATTATTTTCATTATGGATTAATCTGACCAATTTTTCTGTAAAATGTCAGAAAATAGTGAAAACTGCCTGTTATAATTTCTTAGAACTCATGATGATGTCTTAAAAATTTATCTGATCAACTAATCTATTCAGTTTACTATCATGTATGATAAAAAAAAAAGGTTCAAATCCTCACATTTGAGGAGCTGCAACCGGCAAATTTTTGTATTTTGCTTTGAAAAATGACAAAAAACTCAGATTTTCAACATATAATGACATAAAACACACAAAGGTTACTGATATAAGCCCCTACTGGTTGACCACATGTCTGTTTATCCACCCACAAATCATCCCATCCATCCAGTCTATCCATCATTTTAATCATCCCAGCAGTCAATACATCCACCAGTCCATCCATCCATCCACCTGTCTACATATCACTCTTCCACCCCTGCCCCTATTTCATCATGTTAATCCCACGCCGACTCCTCTGTCAGGCCCAATCCAGGAGCTAATGCATGTGACTAATGAGCGCTAATGCTTATCCACTGATACAACAAATGGCATCAGATAGCTGCAGTATTCTAATAGCGGGATGTGATTATACGGATGAGTGACTATCAGAGGCTCTGTCACTTCTCTATTCTTCGTCTTCTTCCTGTTGGTGGGGGGGGGGAGGTACGGTTTCCATTTTGTTCCGTTTTATTACCTCCATCCCAACGCTTTAGGCACGGCGGTCCACGGATAAAAGAAAATGCCGCTTTGACTGGGGGGGGGGGGCGGTGAGGACGGGCAGGAAAAGTTGAAAATAAACCTTTGCTTGCAAGTAAGGTGTGCATTTTGTGTCGCCAAGAAAGATGGAAGAAAAAGAGAGGGAGAGACAGAGTAATTGAAATAGGAGAGCGCTACAGCTGCAAGCCCATGTGTCCATCAGCAGCTCCGGCACAGCGGGTGGGAGAGTGCTATGTGTGTGTTTGTGTGTTAGCTGTACCGTCGGAGAGAGGAGAGGCCACATGCCCCGGTTGTTCAAGTGTGAGAGCAAGATTGACAGCAGAGGTAGGGGTGCACTTGGTGTTCTGCCAGGCAGCATACACACACAGAAATACACACACACAGAAACACACACACACACACACACATGCTGGCTCTCCATAACTTGTGGCAAGTGGTTATGTGTGACAGGTTGTCAGGGAAACATTTTCTGTGTTAGGTTTATGCACTGTGATGAGGTCGGTTGAATAAAAGACCTTCAGTGTGGAGTGTGGCCTGGATACTTTCAGCCTCTGGGTCGGTACGAAGCAAAAAGCCACAGCTGGACTTAAATTTTTAAGCCAAAATAGAAAACCGCACAGGGCTGAAGTTTCGGCCTTAGCCTGACCCGGCCTGATTCGCTCAGGCCTGAGGCCTGGTGAGGGACTGACAGCTGAAATTTTCTTTAAAATCTGAACATGGCCTTAATCCAAACCTGTGAGGTCAAAACTGTCTCTCGTTTCATACATACAGACACCATACTAGTGTCTTGGTTATGATTAGGCCTTTGGAGTTTTTGAGGTTTTGAGAATCCTGAATACACCAGCTGGAGTACTGCCATAGAAACTAGGAAACTGTGGCATGTTAACACCACATCCGCGTTTCTGATCACTGTGAGAAAGACTAAAAAAATGAAATGCTGAAATAAAAGTGACAGTCTGGTTTGGTTTTGCAGATGACAAATTTGATCTTTGTCGCTTCAGTCTTTCATTTCTGGTGAAGAAGCCAAATCCAGTGGAGAGGTGAAAGCAGCCAGAAACTAAACTGAGCTCATCCTCAACCAACACTGTTAGTGCAGAAATGATGAGCAGAAATGTGTACAACCAGGTTTGAAGAATTACGTAACTGTAAATAATAAGACAAACAGTGCTAACATTAATGCAGCACTCACACCCACACAGACAAAATCTTTTGATAAAGCACACAACCTAAAACAGTCGTAATAATAAGCAAACAAACAAGCAAGTACTTCATTAGTGAAACTGACCATGATGAGAAGATTCAAAGATGTTTTTCAGGTCTCTGCTAACAGGCTAAATCCTCAAAGAACTCCAGATCATGACAAATTGGCGACATTGTTAACAACTCCCTTTTCGGATTTACTCTAAACTTTCCATAGACCATCAAAAACAAAACATTAGACTTGTAGTTTAAACTTAACCACACACACTCAGGTCCCCTGAACTCTGTATACTATCTATCCATCCTAACACCGCTATGCTTCACTTCCAATGTTTTATATTTTAATTTATATTTTAGGCCCAAACTAGAGGCCTAAATTCACAGTGCATACATATATATTGGGCCCAGATTTGTCAAACCTGTCATAAACCTGTGAACAAATAAGCCTCTGACAAACATAACAATATCAGTCTGCCTTCAAAAATCCCATATCATCATATCTATGTTCAATCAAGAGCAGTAATGCTCACGGTGGTTATGCCATCTCTGCTGATAAAGCTAGTTGAAAAGCACCATAAAAAGCATGAAAGAAAAAGAGACGGTGCGCTTTTGAGGTACACACCACAAAACATCAGTCTGATACTCGCAGATGCCTCCTCTGCAGGGAAGCAGTGAAGTCTGGCAGCGCCAAGGCCAATCAGTCATGGTGAACATATGCCAGCTGAGTGTTTATAATCGTAGGCTTCATCTCCATGCCTGTCAGGTTCTTCCGTGGCCATGATCACAGGATCCCTGCTATGGGGGTGAGGCCCAGAGGCCATGCTTAAAGACCGAAATCCTTTACAGGGCCCGGTAATTAGCCAACACAGTTCTGCAGCCATGCTCCTCGCTTTGATCTGCACACTGATCAATGGCAAGATCACAGTGGCTTGATAACTAGTTACTACCCCAATGTGTGTGTGTGGTTTGTACATGTACACATTCAGTGCTTGTTTATGTTCTGCATCCTTTAATATGTGTGTGTTTTCTTATAAACCTCATGGATATGCAGTTTGTGGTTTCCATTTTAACACGACGGACTCTATAATGTTCGGTGCCCTTGTGAGGAAAAACCAAATAGGAAGATGAATTTCAGATTTCCCCTGTGGAATCTCTCACCATCTCTGCCGCAATCGACAGCAAGAACAATTTATGTTTCCGTACTCGATAATCACCTTATGTCCTCGTATGAATAGATATAATGATTGTGTCCTAAAGGTAATTCACTGTCTGCCTTGGGACTGCATGTGCACGTTCATGAGCTTGACAGATACTGGAGGCCGATACTGGACATTGTCTAGCTAGCTTTCTTTTCATTGTGTTTAAATTCATACCCCATTATTACTGTTGTTGTTGTTGCATATATGTGAAATCTCCCTTAACTCAAATGTAACCCAATGCTTGCATCGTAACATTTGATTGTTTTGCTTGAACACTTGGGAAAAACTTCTCCGGTACATAGTCAGTAGTTATAAACTTATCTAGAGCTCATTGTTTGTTTTGATAGATTTTCACCAACAATTCTGAGCTTTAAACAAAAGTTCTTGCACACCACACAGTCTTATTAGCAAGTCTATGAATAGGATAAAAAAAAACAACTCCTGACAACAATGATGCTCTTGTCCGTCAGACCTTCAGTTGATGGTTTAGGGACTGAAAGGATTTTTGACAGAGTATAAGTTAGTGTTTTGGGTTCTGTGTTTTTACCACAATATCTCCATCTTTACTTGTTCTTGATTGTTTTAAAATGATGGTAGTACAATTTCTCCTTAAAACACTCACACTAGACTCAGATACTCTTAATCATTTCTGGCCAATCTCAAAACTACCACTCCTTGCAAAGGTCTTAGAAAAAATCGTAGCTGAGCAGATAATTTTTTTTCATGAATGGTAATGGTCTCTGAGAAATTTCAGTTGGGTTTTAGGGCAGGTTATGGCACAGAATCTGCACTCCTTAGGGCTTTAAATAATCTTCTCTTAGCAGCTGACTGTGGTCAACACACTGTAGTACCCCTGTTGGATCTGTCTGCTGATTAGGACTGGGTATCGTTTAAAAAATTATGATACTAGTACTAATACTAGTACCCTTAAATTGATGCTGATACCAATAGAGCACTTCATTCATACCTTTCTTTCTATTTCATTCGATACCCATCATGTAAATGGAAGCATTCAGTTGCATCCAAATGATTTTTACACAAATACATTTTGAGTGTTCAAATTATTAAAATATTTATCTTTGTGGCATCTCAGCATGCTGAACTGCCAACTCCGTCAAAAACATTGCACTTGATTTCACCACAACAGACTGTTGTGTGGGTTGTAGCTGCTGCGGTAGTGGGCCAATCACACGTCGAATTAAATCGAAGAACACTTGCGGTGATTGGCTGTGAGTAAAGCCATATAAATACTCATTTTTTGCTAGATCTGGGTACAAAAAGGATCAAATGCAGGTATCATTTGACTGGAGAAGTTTATTTCAGTCGATACCTTAAAGGTATTGAGTACCGATCGAGCCCTACTGCTCTTCAGTGCTGCAAAATATGGAGTTCTGCAGGGATCTATTCTTGGGCCCTTACTGTTTTCCATTTAAGTGCTACCACATGGTCATATTAAAAAAACACAATATCAGTTACCATTTCTATGCCAGTGATACACAATTATATCTCTCTTTTGGCATTAATGACACCAATCTGATTAAACAACCTCCACACGTGCATTGCAGATATCAACAACTGGATGGCGTCACGTTTTCTACAGTTAAACTCAGAAAAAATTGAGATTATTATTATTATAGGTCAGGACTCATCACGGAATCACATTTCATCCTTCATCCTTGGTCCTTTCTCATCTAACATTACTTACTCTTGCAGAAACCTCGGTATTATCTATTATCTTTGACCATCTCAACCTCCACCAGCATATTTATTCTGTTGTCAAATCAGGTTTTTTCAAACTAAGAAAAACGACAAAAATCAGGTTATTTTTATCTGCCAAGAACTTAGAAACAGTAATTCATGCATTAATTTCATCCCAGTTAGATTACTACAATACACTTTTCTCACAGCCTCACACAACCAAACCTCAGCTGATTCAAAATGCTGCAGCCAGACTCATAACCAGGTCCAACAGGAGCCATAACACATCACACAGTTCTGAAATCACTTCATTGGCTCCGGTGATGTGCGGTCAGTGTAAGCAGTGCCTCACCAAAGCTAAAAAGAAATGTTGAGATTACATGATGTTGGGTTGATGACTCCATCCACCCCTCCTCTTCTGAAGGAGGAAAACTGCCGACATATATAGTCTTCCCAATTGCACACTGCTCCAGGTCATAATTACTGCAGCCGCTAGATGGCATCTGTCACTCAAAGTAATTATATGTAGTTTTTGGGTGGCTGACATCACTTTGGAGGACAGTCTCCCCAAATGAGTCTAAATTAGAAAAATCCTAAACAAACACAGGAAAATTGCAGAATTAAAAAATTATTTAATCTCAAAATGATAAGTGCTACCATACTTGCCCAGTATGTGTTCATACAGCTCCGTAATTAACGCCTTTCTCCTACAATTAGGCATGACAGTCTTACATACACTCAGTGTATTTCAAAATGTCCATTAGAAACCAGATTTGACCTTTAATTTGCTTGTCTTTACCTGATTTCGACAATTTTCTCCTTCATGGCTGTTCAATTATTCTTAAAAGCATAATTTACAGCTAGATACTGTGTTCCATCTGTACAGCATGATCCTTCACCTATCTGTCAGAGCATTCATGCATCTATCTTAATTTGTGGAACTTGTGGAGCTTTTTCGGTGAACTATTTACTTGTGGAACTTGTGGAGCTTTTTCAGTGAACTATTTAAGCATCTTATAAACAACTAATACACCATGACTTTTATTCCCACCGTACAACCTACCCTCGGGGGGAAATAAAGATCTGTTGTATATATACTGTTTGATCAGCAACATCAAACACTCATGCTTAAAGAGTAAACCACCATGCACTCTCATGCAAAAACACAATTTATGTAGTTTTTACTCCATGTCCACGCAAATACCCACAGAGCCCTTTTTTATTTAACATTGCATGCATGTACGATAGTTGAATTTATAGCTACATCTTTACACTGTTTGTTATAATGCAGAATCGCAAATAATTCTAATGCTGTAGTCCATACACACTCTAAAGGTGGACTCCGGTCCAGATCCAGACCGAATAACAATTTAAAGGGGACCTATTATGCATTTCCTTATTTTCAGTCATATATGTAATGTTAAAATCTCCGATGTTCATATTAAACATGGCCAAAGTGTCAAATAATATGGTAAAAGTATGTAGAAGTTATCCCTGTGAGCAAAAAGCACCAGCTTCAGACTGCTCTAAACGCCCGGTTTCCGACGATTTTTTTCTACTTTCAGCCCGAGCCAACATTGGCTCATGATGGATTTCTTTATATGGTCATCTGCTCCAAGCACAGCGCCCGAGTTCACTGCTCCGCTCTGCTAACATTATGGTGTTTTTCCATTGTTTTGAAGGAAGTCATGCTGAGCCATGACTCCAGTCGAGCTGGCACGCTGTGATGGCAAAGTAAAATAAGTAGTTTACCTGTTGGAGGTATGTTGGTCATCTGCAGCTCTTCATCAAACATCATCACCACTGTGGCTGTTTCTGCTTGTAGTATTCCTCCCTGCATTATTTCCAACTGATCTACTGAACAAATAGCTCCAAATGTCTCCATATCTTGTTGTGTTGACTGTTTTTAGTGCCACTAATGAAGCTCTGCTAATTTGGTGGGGAACACGTTTCATTTCCTGTAAATTCTTCACAATAAAAGTCTCCCATTATTTAGTCATTTAAACACTTTTAATATGAAGCAGTAAAGCAGGAAATGTTGGGTTTGCATCGGCGGTAACTTAACACGACTCTGATATGGCTGCCTGTCAGCAGGCTTCCAGAAACAGAACAGAGTGGGCTACTTGGGAGGGGGACCTTAAAGAGGCAGGAGCTGACACTGCCTGTTAGAGACAGAGGTTGAACTGAGGGACTGCATAAAGGCCCAGTATAAGATAAATAAGGAGTTTTTTGAACTGTGAATCATGCAAAGCTACTCTAGTGGAGTCCCAGGATAAAAATATAGAGCTGGAATTGAGCATAATAAGCCTCCTTTAAGAGCAGCAGCAGCAGCGAGTGCTGCGTCTGTGTGTCTACACTGGAGGCGTTCAGGTGCAATGATGAGCATAGGTCACCTGCGTGTTGGAAGTGCTCAGAGCCCAATACACATGACTGTAGTGACGCACATAAAACAGATGAAAATAGACTTGGAAGCATAAATAAACGTTTCAAGTCGCGGTTACACCCATGAGACACAGCTGAGACAAGAGCCTGCACGGAGCTGGTGCATACAGCTGCCTAGATTAAAATGAAAGTGTATCTGTTGTGTGTGACATGCGCGTGAAAAACGCATCTGACACGCTTGCTGTCTTGACACGGGGTCAAGCTGCGGTAGTTGCCACTTGGTTCCACCCGAACACCTGTCAATCATCTTGATGAGCTTTCTACCTTAAAATCATAACAAGTATCTGTAAAGCTACCTAAAGAGTGAAAGATGCAGACGCTAAAGATAATTTGTAAATGTGTTTTTTTCTGATTCCTTTTATAGCAAATGCAATCATATTACTTTAAACTGCATTAGTATTACATAGCAGTCATATAAATCCAGATGATAACAAACTTATTGCTAAACAAAAACAGATAATATATATCACATTTAGCTATTGTAATTTCAGAAAAGTTATTGTTTCAGCTTTAAAGTGATTTTATATAGTTTTTAAAAATATTGTAATGGAAAGTCTATGGAAGGAATGTTTTAAGAGTTGATATCTCAAAAACTAAAAGTGCTAAATTATTCATACTTCATAGACAGGTGTCCCACGTGAAAATACTTAACATATTAAAACATGATACCAATCATGTCACCATGTGGTCAGTTATTACATTATGTTATTACTTTGGCTAATAACCCATGAACCGTGAGGCGTATCAAAACGATATTTGCGCAGTGTATTCCTTGATTGGTGATGATATAGGTCACACTCGTTTGCACTTGAAAAAAATTACCGCTATTTGGATCTTTTGGTGAATACATTTTTTGCTTCTGTTGGCACATATTTAATCTAATCTTCACGAAACTTGGTATACACCATATTTAGATGACCCCAAATAAAATTCATTTTTTGGGTATCACTTACCGTTTGTCTGTGATTGGTTAGCAAAATTCTGAAGGCGTGGCCGACGCACTTAACAGGCCCTAACTCTTCAATGCTAAATACAATAGCAATCTGATTAGGGAATGTTGTACATACAGCCACAATGCACAAGTGTGCAAAATTTGATACAATTCTACCCACAGGGGGCACTACTGTAATATTATAAACATGATATTTCTACAGTTCCGTTGTCTTTAATAAAATTAAACTTGGTATATGGCAATGGCAATGTGAACGGCATACTAAAGCATGGCACCAGTGGCCCCATCTTGTGGCAATTAGTGAAACACCACCATACTACTTATTAACTGCCATATCTATGTAAATATAATACTCCATGGCAACCAAATTCAGCAAAGTTGTACAGATGGGGATGCTGAACAAGTCTGTAGTGTTTTTTAAGAAATTTATTTCAGCTGTCAGCTTCCACATGCAGAAAAAAGAAAAGAAATGCATTTTCTAGTTGAATATTGGCATTAAATACACACAAAAAAAAGAAAGTATTGGCCTTTGAAAACACCATATTGGCATTGGTTGAACTGTAGTGTACAAAGCCTGACACACACTGGCACACCTCGGTTGAACCGTAGTCCACCTCGCACATCCCCAGACTCTGGGTGGCTGACAGGCACCGGATGCAGATATGTGTTTATTTAAGCACTCGGAGGGAGTCAATAGTCTCTTAATGTCGGCCTCCTGATCTGCTGTTTGAGCAAACACAAACTGTCGACTCTGTCAGGGGAGATAAGACGAGCACAGAGAACACCAAGCACTCCGAATGATTGACTGACATTTTAGAAAGAGAGAGAGAGAGTACAGTGTGTGTGTGTGTGTGTGTGTGTGTGTGTTTGTGGTGAGAGTAAGTGATGTTGAAGAGGAGGAAACATGCGGAGGGAAAGAGAGAAGAAAATGTCTTTTTTTTCACATCTGTGCAATTTCACCAGAACAGGTTCTTCCTCTCTATCCCCACCTTCTTTCCTTTTCTCTATCTTTAAGTGTACTTGCATGTCTATTCCATCTTTGCTTCCTCCTTCTCTCCTCTCCTCTTCCTCTATATTTCCTTCTTTTTTCTCACTTCTCCTTTCCTCTCGTCTCATCTTCCTTCTCCCTTTTATTTCTCCTTCTCTGCCTCTCCTCTCCTCTTCTCCTCTCTCCTTTCCCATACTCTTTCTCCTCTCCCTTTTCTCCTCCTTTTCATGTCCTCTACTACTACTACTACTTCCTGTTCTTTTCCTATTTTCCTTTGCTCCTTTCTCTTCCCTCTACCCTTCTTCTTGTACTCATCTCTTTATCTCCTCATCGCCTCTTTCTTCTCCTTCTTCTGCTTCCTCTCCACTCCTCTATTCTCCAATTCTCCTCCTCCTCCCTCTCCTCTCCTCTTCTCTCCTCTCCTCTCCTCTGCTCTTCATTGAAGTAATCGTCACTGAGAGCTCTGTTGTTGTTGAGGCTTATATGAAACTCCTCTGCGAGGGGATGAGATCAGAGCAGCCAGGCGGTGAGAACAGACTATCCAACACATTGCGCTTAACATGCACCAAATGAAATAAACAGCATGTACCCTTCCACCGCCGCAGCCAATTGGATCATGCAGAAAAAAAAAAAAAAAGTCGGTAAAAACCCCCCCCCCCCTCCAGACATCATTCTCCATCAAGTCTGCCTCTATGACTCCTCACGCTACAGCACGCCTATATAAACATCATTTATATGGTATACAACCATACTGAGGTCACAATCGGATGCTGACCCTTTACCTCATAAAAACAGCCACAAGAGAGAAATAAGTGACAGAAAAGTTGTGGCCGTTCTCGGTGAGCTTGTTATGTCTGAGTGCAACACGGCTGATTGGTGTTTAGAGCCGAGGAGGCGGCAAAAGGGCAGCGAAAAACCTCCAGCACGCACCGACATAATTGCCATCAAAATGCGAGCGCACGTGGTGTACCTGAAGTTTTTCGTCCTACGCCAGAATTAACTTAATTAGGTTTAATTTGGAAAATGACACCAGTAGCGGGATCTAGACTTTTCTCCCACATGTCACGATCAATTTTCTGAGTAAAAGCGGAGAAGAACTGCTTGTCTCGTTTGAAAATATGGTAGCGGCGTGTCTTGCTGGGCGCTGGAGACTAATTGCTAGCTCATGGCAGCTCTCCACTATATTCAGCTCTGTATGTCTGGTAATTTCAGCTCGTCATCACTATTCAGGTAACAGCGGCCCTCTACATCTCAAGGCCTCATTGGCTCTGTTTCCTTATCTCTCTTCTTCTTCTTCTTCTTCTTTTTTTTTTTTTTTTTTGCACAGCCACCTCAGGAAGTGTAATTACAGTTTCTTTGCATTCACTGTCTATTTGTCAAACAAATGATAGAGAATAGCTGCTTCACACACATTCAGTCAAGCAAATGCATAGCCACACATACTACATGCTGGGCCCCCGGATAGACTAATCATGGTTCACTCACTGTAGCTTGATGAGGTGTGTGTTACATGCGTGGGTGGCTGCATGTACTCTTTCCACTATGTAGTTAAAGTGTGTATGTGTGTATGTGTGTGTGTGTGTGTGTGTGTGTGTGTTTTCCCGCTTGGACAAATGTGCGTGCAATTTCCTGGCACCTAATTGACAGGGAGCGGAACAGTTGTGGAGTAGAGACATTTTTTGATGCGGATGTCTAACAGTAGATTAGACACTCCTGCCTATTCAGCATGGAACTGTCATTCCCTCATTGTCAGCACCCCTGCATCTTTCTTCCTACTTTCCATGACATCTTCCCTTTTTTTTTTTCTTTTTTTTTTTTCTCCCCCCATATGCGCTATCACTTCATTCAGCGGCATACCTGTTTCTGCTAATGAGCGGTGTTTAGACGACGGGAGAACTTTCTTCTTATCCCATTCTTTTGCCTCCCTTTCTTCTCCAACTGTGTTTTGGGAGTGATCCAACAAGCTCTTGCGCCTTTGGTTCATCTGCCACCAGTATTCTCCAGTTTAATGATCCACTCTGGGACCGAGGCTTCTAAAAGTGCTAAAAAACATTAGTGGAGCTGCAGGGCTCCTGGGCCTGTCGCCGTCTGATTGTACCTGAGCTTGAGTGTGTCATCCGAGACTTAGTGGTATCAGGTGAGCAGCATCTACTCCTGTACTAGTGGCATTAGATTAACAATCACATAGGCAAGCTGGCTGAGTGAGGAGGGAGACGGAGAGGAAAGGGGAAAGTGGTGAAAAAGAAGAAAAATAGGTTGTGGTGGAAGGAGCCCGGAGAGTGTGTGAAAAAGCTGCTACTTGTGTTGTTTTGTGAAATCTGGAGCTGAATATTGTTGTGTGATTGATAGAAACCAGTTAAAATCAGATAAAGCAAGCTGGTTTTTGCAAAGATCTTCATGATTTCAACTACTTAGACTCCTGACCACATGAGATTATTATCCAAGAAATGGTAAAGGGTGTGAAAACTAGCACTTGTTTCTGAATATATCTTAATATACTCTCATTATCCATACTGTAAGTACACCTACTTACTTTAAAAATGCCAGCAGGCACCGGTGCTGGGAACATTTCTTAGGGATCGTCTGTTATGGAGCTTCTTTTCAGCTGAAAGACATCGAGTCCCATCTTTTCCCAAAGGTCTCAGCTGAGTTGAGATCTGGACTGAAGTACAATAAAGTCCCTGTCAGGTGCCCCAGAACCGTCTTTCTCTATCGCTGGATGGAGATGAGCACATTCCCAACATAGACTGTAAATATTGGGATATACTGTAGTGATATCAGACAAGTAGCTTGTCATTCTGTGGCAGAGCAGACAGCTGTACTTTCGAATGAGTGGTAATGTGTGAAAGAACAGACTGTTTTCCCCCTGAGGACTATTTTCAATGGATTTGCTGAGTTCCTGAGAGGACTGTCATATGTGTGAGTATGTGTGTTTGTTTGTGCGTTCACAGACGGGGCCTAGTGGATGTGTGAGGCAGTGTGTGTTGTGTAGGTGGCACCTTCTGGAGTGTTGGAGGAAAACCCATAGGAGGCGATGATATGACTGGACTGTAGCAACAGGCAACTGTGCCTCCCGGGGCTTATTCATCCTCGCTAATAATTTCGGTTAAACGTCCTTTCCTTCGCTCCCTCTGATCCCCTCTTCTCTTTTTCTACCCTTTTTTTTCCTGTTCCTTCCTCTCTTCCTCGCTACTTTCTGGTGTCTTCTGTTTTCCTTCCCTCCTACCTCATCTGCCAATTCACGCCTTTTTACTTCATTTTCTCTTTCTTACCATCAGTCTTTCCTGCTCTCCTTCCAATTCTGCTTTCCTCTCTCCTCTAATCTTCTCTCCTTTTAATCCTTCCTTCCTTCCTATCTGTCCTTGTCTGTTTTCTTGCCTGCTCTCTCTCTCGCTCTTTACACTTCATTCCTAATCTCCTGTCTCTCTGTCCTCTCTTCCTGCTATTTTTCTCAGCCATATTTCTGTCAATCTTTCCGGCGTGTAATGACTGTAACGCTTATTGCACTCCAGAAAGCAAAACTGTGTGTTGTGTGTTATTCTTGGGTACAACTAATTGGGAAATTAGTGCAAGTTTTTGGCCTGTAGGAGGCATCAGAGGAAAAGTAATGTTGTTACCTAAAACAAAAGGGTTTATTATCGATCTGGTGGCCATTTTAGGACGTCACACACTCTTGCCAGACTCGGCTCTACATTGTCAACTTTTATCAGTCTAAGCTGTAATTTGTCAGCCCCAAATGTGTACAGGCTCAGCTATGCTTCGAGCTAAAAGCTGACATTAGCAAGGTAACATGCAGAGCGCTATTCCAGACCACAACCACGTGTAACAGCGGCTTTCACACCTCAACAAATGTACTGAACTCTTGAGAAAAAACATCTCCCTCCAGACTAAGTGTGAAGACTGTCGGATAAATGCCTTTCTTTCACTAAGTTCACAGACAGATGGTCTTTTATCCACACATTGTATTAGTTGGGAAAGCGTGAAACTGAAAATATAAATACAACTGAAATGCAACTGATGTAATTAATATAAAACTGGCTGAATTGCAATCACCGTGACTCTGAACAGCTGCTTCCTGTAGACATCACATGACAAGGTTACATAAAAAAATAACCTTTATAAATGTATAAAGGTGCTGAAAACAAGCTAAACATGAGCAACAACAAACCATGGATGTATGATGAGAGCTGGATAGGGCCAATTTTTCCCAGTGGTCACTCGCGGTATTGCAGCAAAAAATCCCCTCTGCGGCCCAAAAAGGATTTTCCCCATAGACCACCATTGTAGAAGAGACGCCTGTAAAACTGTTGACAGGACCCCCCGAACTGCACACAACGTCAATTATGACTCTTTCTATTATGAACTTTTGATCCATGGAGGTTTTGATCCTCGAGCCGAGAAAAGCTATGTAAAAATCTGTGACGTCATCACAATGTAAAGTCTTTGGGCCGAGTGGGAGCTTGTGGGCGGGGCCAATGTGGAAGCAAACCCGGAAGCTAGAAACTTTTTTTTGGCGTATGCGCCAGGCGAGCAATTCCTATAGGACTGAATGGGCACCATTTTTAGTCCGGTATCCAGCTCTTCTAATACATTCATGCAACAAACCCTATAGCAGCTCCTGTAAATGCGATATTTTGGCTTCAGTTTGCGTAGCGGCAGGAAGTGGTGATGCGTCGTCAATCTTTATATACAGTCTATGGTTTCGATCAAGGTATCTCTCATCATTTTATTATCTTTTGTTTCAAGCTATTTCAAACTTTATCCAATAATGATCTGGACCTCCTACTGGCGAAAGTATTTTTGCATCAATGTGATGAAATGCCTCAATTTGTGAGGTACTTCATTCACTGGATTTGCCACAAACAGACATTCCCCTTTTTATAGACGGTATCTGGATACTGGGATAGTAAAGTACAGTGCACCATACATGAGAAGATTTTATTCATATTGACAAATACCACTTTTAAAGGATAATTCTAGTTTATTTCAACCTGATGTATTTCCCATAAATATGTGGCTCTATGGGTCATGCTTACTTTGTAGTCAATAGCTCCATTATAGACATTCAGGCAAATGAGGACTCACTCCAAACATTGTATATCGAAGCAAGCTGCTGAACCTTCAACAGCTTTCCAAATAAACACGATTTCTACATGAATCACTCGAAACACTTGTCTATGATTCAGCCATTATGAATAACTGCATAGGGATCTACATCTAGGCCGAGTAATAATAGCATAATGTGCCGTACCAGGCGGCTAGTTTCTGTGTTTACTTCTGGTCTTGTCTTGGAAAACAAGCCTCACAGCAGATGTAAATATGTAAGACGGTGTCCACACTGTAACAGCTACTGGGTCACATCCTGCACTAGCTTGTCTACATGGCAGCATGTTCATACACAGCTCCTAAACATTCACTTTTTCCAGCTCTCTTGCCATTCTTTTTCCTTCTCCACCCCCCCCCCCCCCTCCCATCCCACCTCCTGCTGTCATGTTATGTGTGTTTCTGTGTGTATGTTTTGCAGTGGCGGGCAGGCAGGCAGGCAGGCAGGCAGATGTCTGACAATATTCTGACGTTCAGTCCTGCTGTCTGCCTATGACTCAAGGATAGTCCACACGCACACGAATGCTCACACACACACACACACACACACACACATCGGCGCTTGTTCCCAGTCCCAACGGGCCTAATTGGCCCAGCCTGCTTAGTATAGCACTATTATTCAGCACTTCTGACAAAAAAATATTCTGTGTGTGTGTGTGTGTGTGCAGTAAAGCTTCCCAGTGACACTTAAAGAAGTCCCTCGAGAGCTTCATGTCGTCTCATGCTCTGACACATCTGTCGCTAGCTGAGGAAGGAACACCTTTCTAGGTTTCACACAAGTCCAGAAAATTTCACATACACACACATACACCACACTATAAGAGAAAAAGATATGGAGGAGAAAAAAAAAAAAGAAAAGTTTTTCAACGCCCATCACAAGCTCACACCGCACAGCCGTGATTATGTTTTCCTCAGACGACTTATCAAAAATAATTCTACACTCTCCTTTCCTTCCAGCCTCCAGTTTGATTGCTTTGCCTTCCCTTAATGACAAACTAAACCCAGTGTGTTTGGCTTGGTGCCAGGCTACTGGAGCATCGGCCCCCTGCTAGAAAGAAATCAGGACCATGGCGTTGGCGTGTACTCCCCCCCCTCCGATCCCTCCCACACCAGCTCCACTCCACTCCCTTCTGTCTCTCCACCCCAATCATTACTCCAATCAGCCGCCCAGCACTGTAGAATGATATTTCCCTTTCCTGTGGTGATTCATTGCAGTAGTCATCAAGCGGTTTGTTTAGAATAAAAGCCTCACCTGGCCTCGGCCATGTTTTGTGTCGGCATCTGCTACGGCACATGCCCGAGGCTTGAGCCTTGAACTATAAGCTGTTCAACGTTAATATGGCAAATTAAGAGTGTGTCTGGGTTCGTTAGTCATCATCTGTTGACATAAGGGCTCATCAAAAAAGACACATTTTCCCTTAAACCTACATTAATAGATTTATTTGCCATGAGTGGGCAGAGAAACATCAAATCAAGCCCCATATTCACTCTCCTTTTAACTCCGTTTTGGTCTCCACCAACTCTTGAGCAAAATATGTGTACCTGTAGTGTACAGAGGGCTTATCAAGTGGTTAAGTTATACAGGATTTCCATCGTCTTAAAGGGGACATAACATACTTTTTGTGGTTTTCTGTCTATGATGTTGGATGTCTACGGCCAAAGTTCCAAAAGTTGAGGTGAATGTATGTAAAAATGTCGCCTTCAAGTCAAAAGTCAGGGCTTCAGCCTGCTCTGAACGTGTCGTTTCCTCATCGAACTGATGTCAGATCATTTGCACATGCCCACAAACAGCCGTCCACTCCATAGTCGCTGTTCACATTGTCCTGGTTGTTCACTTGCATATTCAGGATCGGGCTTTAATATGTGCAGATGAGAAGTTTATATTTTAAATAAAGAATGAGAAAAAGAAGCAAAATCCGGAGTCAAACTGGGAGTTAATCAATCAGAAGAGAGGAGGAGCCTTAAAGAGACAGGAGCTAAAACCGCCTTTTTAAGACAGGTTAATTACATTTTTTACATAATGGATTTCAGCTTTAAAAAGATTGGTAACCATGTAACATGTTAACATCTGCTTTTACATCTCAGGATGACTAAATCAATGATTCTGACCTTCCTGAAACACATGAAGAAGAATGAAAAAGAGCTTATTTACACCAGCAGATATGAAAACCGTTACAGTTTATGCATCTACATATGTGTCTGTGCGCTCAGAAGGACGAATGTGGATGTGCCTGTTATTACAGAAAAGCGAGAAAAAAAAAAAGTTCAGTCAACATGCAGAACAGCAGTTGGTTTGAGGAAAAAAAAAAAAAAAATCTCAAAGTGCTGTCACAAGCGCTAAATGCCTGCTCTGTGCCGCTGACGCTCACTTTAAAACTTTGATGAAGTTTTTTCCTCTTGTTTGGTTCTCCATCTGCTTGGCTTGTACAACTGCACAACGCTTTGAGTTTTTATCCTCAATCCCCCCCCCCCACCATCACCACCCCCACCACCATCATACCTCCGATTTATTTTCTTTCTTTTTTTTTTTTACCTCTTCTTGTGTCTTCTTGTGTCTCCTCTTCTCTTCTTATGTTTTCTGTCTTAAAGCAGGCACACCAAGGAAAGCAATACGCCATGTTTGAATGTGTTCTGACACCTCGTCTTCACAAGGCCTGATTTCCCAGGGGGAAATGGGGCGTTTGGCATGTTTACATTTTGTTCCCATTTCTGTGTTGCATCAAAAAAAAAAAAAAAAAAACCCTCCCCTCTCCTTTCTGTTTCCCACTGCGCCGCAAACTCCACGTTCGCCGAGGGAAAACAGATGCTGACCCGTCTCTTATACCTAAAGAGGAAGGAAAAGACTTGCAGACCAACATGAATTACCTTGGGAGACGGCAGAAACCCCAATTTGCCCACTGGAGTGTACAGGCCACACCAGGTGTGTGCATGTGTGTGTGTTTGTTCGAGTGATTACTATTCATAGGTCCAGCCTCATAATGAAAGCAAGAATGTTCTTTACCTGCACAGAAGATGGACCCGAGTTAATGAGAAGTGAAAAGTTTTTTAAAAAGTTCATCTCCGGGGGCCCGTTCCAGCTTCTCCTCAGGGATAGCTTTATAGGTAATGGCCTCCAGCTTTACCATCCATCTGACAAGTAAAACGGATGGGGAATGTAAAACGTGGCACATCGGACTCAAACATCAATTGCAGCCTTGTCCCGGGTTGTGATGTCAATCGGGGAGGTGAGATGGAAGGTGAAGCGCTGACAAGAAAAACACAGTTTTTCGGACAGAAACGTGTTCGTCAGCTCTCGACTCACTCCTCTCCTCGCTCACAAAGTGTGATTTTTGACAAGGTATCACATTTTTTAACAAGCTAACTGAATATTTCTTCATTCAATCGTCTGAATCTTTTTTTTTTTTGAAATTGTGAATTTATTATTCAAGCTTTTGTTCAAAGTGTTTTAATCTTTGATGGCGTCCAATTGCTGATTAAAATCAGTCGAGGTCAGTTACATTAACGCTGCTATCGTTAGCTGATAGTAAGGTATGTCATTGATTTTCTTGGTGATCTTACCAACGTTTGCCAAAGCCTAATTGGATATCACCAACAAGGAATATTTTCCTTATCCTGTAATATCTTTAGTGTTTTATGAGTTTAAAAATTGCCACCAAGACAAAAGCTGAAAGTTTCCAGACTTTTATATTGAAATTGTTTTAAAAATGGTGAAATATTTACCGCAAGAGCTACGATGCGACGGTATGTTGAGAGATTAAATGCTGATATTTAGCTTAAATGAAGTCACGGGCAAAATTAATCATCTATAGCTGATTAATGTCTGCGGGGAGGGGCCAAGTGCAAAATGAAATTGATGTCTGGTTATTAATTTGCTGTCTGCATACTGATGTCTGTCACTCTGTACCGTGATGTCTGAAAAGGTTTTCTGTTAGTTCTCTTGGAAACAACAATCGTGGCCGTTTGAGTAAATGTGTCTTCACTTCCACATCGGCTTCAACATTCAGCCACTGAAGCTGCTGCTTCCAAACTCAACCACTACTATGTAGTTTAGTGCTGAAACAATGAGCCAATTCATTTTACAGAAAATGTGAGTAATTTATCAAGTAAAAATGCCAAACATTTACTGTTACCAGCTTCTCAAAATGTGAAGATTTGCTGCTTTTCCCTGTTTTATATCGTTATAAATTTAATATCTTTGGGTTTAAGACTGTTTGTCAGACACAACGAGCAATTTGAAGACGTCACTGTTGACTAAATTACACAATTAATTGATCAATTCAAAAATAATTGAGAAATTAATTGGTAATAAAAATGATAATTACTGTTGTTGCTGTCCATATGTATTTGATAGTTTGATATTTGTATAATAGAGTTTTCAACATAAAGTTCAACTAGAGCTGCAACCACAACTAGTTTTATCAGCAATAATCTGTCATTATTTTTTTTCCAATTAACCAATTAATCCTGACATTTGAAAAGCTTTTTTTTCTTAATAAAAGACTTAAATGATTCAACATTTGTTGTCAGTTAATCGACAAATTGTTTCACCTCTAAGCTCGACACTTTGGCTCTCGTTGCCACATAACCGCCCCGATGTCGACTCTCTTTCACTGACAGCCTTTCGCTGTCTGTCTTACCTGTGTTAAGTTATTTCAATATCTCCCCCCCAACACCTCCCCTCCTCCTCCTCCATATAAGCTTTTCTCCTTCCATCTGACAGGTACATGACTGTGTGAACAGTGCGGCTGGAATTAGCCTTCATCATTTGTATTGGCCTGAAGGTGAAAGGGGCAAGTCTTAACTCACTGTCTCACCCATAGTGTATATGTACTGTATGTATATATATGTGTGTGTGTGCGAGCCAGTGAAGTGAAGGCGGCTGCTGTCTGTCAGCGAGATTGGAGCTCCGGATTGGCTGATCACTGGTCCGGAAGCTTGGACGTTACACAGCACAGCTCATTTCGAGGAGGACTTTAACCTCAGTATGTGTAAGAGACCTGTGTGTGTGTGTGTGTGTGTGTGTGTGTGTGTTGTCTGTTATAGGCTACTTTTTGGGACAAATTTCAGACTTATAGGACCAGTTAATCGGGGACGGCTTGTCCAACTGGGGACAATAGCCATGTCCCCAGTGGGAAAAAACTGATTTTTGGGTCAGTGGTGTAATTTCCCCAAAACTGACCAGGATCTGATATGTGTGTGTGTGTGTTTACATCTGGCAGTCCTCTTCCATCTGCTTTCTCTTCATCTCTTCTTTTTTTTTTTTTGGTCTGTTGCTTTGTCAATTTTCCCTCTAAGGCCTAGCTGAGATGGGACCTTGAAGGCTAAGAGTTTTAGATTTAAGTCACCAATCGCTGAATTGTACCACTTATGGGTCTTTGTAACCATTCTGATGCCAAAAATCCCCCCTGAAATGGCAAGTACTCATTGATTCTCCCAGCACTTAGACCATAGTCCACTAAACCTCCAACAACAGGAAAATATACAAGTACGAATGAGGGCATTGAATGTCCTCTACAACTAGTAGTGGAGGAAGTACAAAACCTTAAAGGGGCTATAATCAATACTTTTTATAATAACAGTGTATGAACTGATGGTGTAGTTGTGGTAGTGAGAATTATCAATGACTCTGCAGCTCCCCTTGGCTCTACTGAGCTTTATAGTGAGTTTCAGCTTATCGTTTAGCTGCAACATTACTGTTTTGGTTCACTCTCAGCGCTCACATAGTGTCATTTTTGGCCGCAGCAGGCAGTTGTTTTCAGAGGAAAATCTCCAAAAAACCCCACTGTACACTACCTGCTCAGCACCAAACAGCAAATGGACACAGTTAGCTGGTGAACATAGTGGATCATTTAGCAGCTAAAGAGCCAGATATTTCCCTCAGGGCTTGGTAGAGAACATAAACAGAGACAAAAGAGAGTGAATATTGGACTTAGATTCACCAGGTGGACAGAAACACGACTCCAAATGAATGATAATGTTTCTCCGTAACTGCTGAATGTGGAAATAAGCAGTTTTTTAGTAACAAGTTCTACATGTCAACTTAAAAGGTGATGATATTTCAGTGTTGTGTTCACTACTTGTTTTCACTGCCCCCAGGTGGCCAAAAAAATCTGTCAATGCAGGATTTGAGGAAATTCGGAAATATGGAGGTGCCCATAAAATAAATAAGACATTTAAAAAAAAATCGAAGCAACATCGATTGAGATATCCTGATTTTTAGTGCTTGGTATGAGTCAATCTCCAAAAACACTGGATCCTACATTTCCCATGATGCAATCAATAACATAGTTTCATTTGACCCTCAAAACTGAACACCATTAAGCCCCTTTTCCACCGCATGGTACCAGATCAGCACGACTCTACTCGCCTTTTTTGGTTTTCCAACAAGCAAAAGTTGGATAGTACCTGATACCTGGTGTTTTTTTTTTTTTTTTGGTATCACCTCCATCAAGGGTCCAAACAAGCTGAGCCAACACTAAAAGGTGACATGAAAACACTGCAGACCACTGATTGGTCCGTCATTTCTCTCATTCACTGCCTCTCTCTCTCTCTCTCTCTCTCTCTCTCTCTCGCTCGTGCTCCTCAGATAAAAAAATCACAGTCTCGCTTGAAACACAGCGTTCACACACGAGGAAAAAACAAAAAAACAACACGGATCTGTCCTGTTGTTCTTTGTATTTACTACTGCATCAGTTGGATGTAAATGAATAAATGAAAAGGAGAAATGCAGAGGAGGAAAATGAAACAAACTAAGAGCGTCTCTCTCTCTCTCTCTCTCTCTCTCTCTCCACAGTAAATCATCAGTTGAGTGTTTGATGGTTATTTATTTGTTCTTTAGAATGTAACCGCCGTGAAACAATCAGAAAATGACGTTTTATTTTCGCTCATTCACTGGTTTTTTTCTCTCTACCCACTCCTACTCATCGCTCGACCACCGCCGCGCTGCCTCTCTCTCTCTCTCTCTCTCTCTTTTTCTCTCTGTCTTTTTTTTAAAAAATGAGTCAGGAAGTCGACAACAAAGCCTTTACAGCGTACAAGTTGAAGCTGTTGTGCTGTGTGTGTGTGTTTGACCGATCAGTGACGTCATCACTGCAAACCCCGCCCTACGTTGCCGTGGGTTACTATCTGCAGTGGAAAACAAAATCTAGTAAAGTAAAGCAAGTAGAGTCAAGTATACGAGAGTTGAGCTGAGCCGGTACCCTGATAACATCATCATCAAGGTTATGCATACTGTAAACTGAACTGTATGTGTAAAATCACCGGAGTGCCCCTTTAATATTATTGATAAAAAAAAGTTTAAACAGTTAAAATACACACATTAGCCATAAAATGTAATATCTGTCCGTGGTAAAAGTGTTCATTGTGTAAAAGAGCAGACTTTTACTCTTGTCTTTAGGGGATTTTCATGGTTTAAGGACATGTGAAGAAAGAAAGGAACAAAAGAAAGAGGGGAAAGAATAAAATGATTTAAAAATAAAAGAAAGGAAAGAATGCATAGACGGAGAGGAGAAGAAAGGAAAAGCTAGAAATCAGGATTTTTATAAGCTTATCTCACACTGAATCTAAAGATCTTTATCCTCAAAGTAACTTTTAACAAAGCAAATTCTGAGATCAAAGTACGATATTTTTGTCCAAAAGGACAAGGCAACGCATCTCCAAATGTTGTTTTCTTTTAACGATGACCTTTCCTCTTTTATTTGCCTCATCAAACCTTTAACCGTAGACTGTGATATGAATTCTTTTCATAATGGTTATTTCTAAGTGTTTTGGAGAAGGCTAAAGACGATATGAATCAGCCCAGGAGGAAATTACAAACCCTTTTTTTTTTTTTTGTGTGTGTGTGTGTTCAGGTTGGAGGACTGAAAATGTCTCAAATCTGTACTCAAGCAAAGCACTTGAATAAAGGTCCTTTTCTTTCTTTGTAAATATAAAACCAGGGTCGTATTGAACAGAACAATAATACTGAGATCTATCAAACTACATCTTGTCTGTCATATCAGATGGAGATGGTGGACAATGCTGACAGTGTCATGTGAGTTTTCAATAAAAGGCCAATATCAGACTGATATATTGACAAACTGAATATTACCCTCCTTCTCCGGGTCCCTTTTCTTTCTCCCACTAGCGATAAAATGCTCTCCCCCTCTCATTAGCCCTTTATTCCTGCGGATTTATTTCATTCCTCCTCTGTATCCTTCCCTCTCTCTGTCACCCAGTCTAATTTGAAGTGCAATAGTTTCCCTCTGGCATGAAAATATTGCGTCATTCATCATGTCTCTCTAATTCGTCTTAGATATCCTCCACCCCTCCACCTCCAACTCACCCTCCTCCTCCTCCCTCCCTCCTCCTCCCTCCTCTCGCGATCACCCACCACCCCGATCCACCACTTAGCTGTGATATTGCCCAGAGTCAACGAATACAAGGCGAGTCATATCCATCCGTGCAGTGATTCTTGATACATTTGAACAGACATACAGTTCAGGAATGTGCTATCACTCTCTCTCGGCCTCTCACCCGTTTTCACACACACACACACACACACACACACACACACTGGCTGTATGGTCTAGGCGGCGTCTGGCCGGTCTCATTGCGAGGCAATGGGTGTGGGCCATTTTTGCGGCTCAGTGCTCAGTGCTAAGCTGTTTGCTGTGGTGACTGGCCAGAGGTGTATTGGGCTAAATTGAACCGGCTGCTGATTAGATGGCTACCTATCGATAAGGCCCGAGTTGAATTTCAGCCTCGGCTCGTGTGTCCCGGAGAGTCGAAATGTAGTTGCAGGCTTGCCGCCGAGTCAGTTTTCTGAGAAAATATTGTAGATGATTGTAGAGACGGGGGCCTCGGCATCGCCTGACAAAGTTTCAAGAGCCCTCCTTCCCATTCAGACTCCCTCCACTTCTTCTTCTCTGTCATCTTAATGAAAAGCCACGGCTCATAATTCCTTCACTGCATGTCCTCAGAGGTCAGTCCCATCATGCATCTGCATAATTTATGCCCAGTTTCCCCTCGCTTTATAATTCTACCTTCTTAAAACACATAATCTTCTGGTCTTATTACCAGTTAGCAAACGCTGGACTACTTAATATTTGTATTATTGTGTAATACATCTACAATGTTTTCAACTAATTGGTTAATGTTCGGTCTAAAAAATGTCAGAAAATAGTAAAAAAATGGCTATGAAAAGTTCCCAGAGCCCAAATTGATGTCTTCAAATTACTTGTTTTGTTACATTGACAATCCAAAATCCAAAGATATTTAATTGCAATGATATGAAACAGAGAAGAGAATCTTTTTTACGTTCTTGATTATTTTTCTGTTGTTAGACAACGGAAACAGTAAATTCTTTTCGTGTGTCTTCAATTGATTAAGTATCTCTATTTACTTTAAAGGAAGGGAGGACCAGGCTTATATTTATGTGACAAAATGATGTCATCTCAAACATCCATCTGTTTGCTTTCTCTGAGCTTTCGACTCACGTTCTTCATCACCAGGATGCAGCTGAAAGCTAGTAAGCGTCAAGTTTTATCAACCTCAGCTTAACATCAAGGAAGAACCAGATAATTTAGTGCATATTGAATGACTATATTGTTGTATTGACCATGGAAATGCATATTATGCTATCCACCACCATTTTCTGTTAAATTTTAGGTTTTATGTTAAGTTAATCCAAAATTAGTGCCAGCTTTTGTTTGAGAATTATTAATAACCAGATATTACTGATTGCCTATAAGTTCCATATGATATAAACTCACAGCTTGTAAAATTTAATATCTGTCATTAAAAGAGCGGTGGGTGGGATTGCTGGGTAAATATCAGAAAGATAAAGGGAGCTATAAGCAATGTGATATTTTCTACAACTGTGCTTGGAGTATTTTTCATTCTACATGGCTGTGTGTATGAAATCAGGCCATCCACTGGTGTTTATATTGATGTGTGAGGTTTATCTACAATTCATCTGTCTCAGACGACACCATGGCTCGATGTTGTTCCCATTCAGAGCTCTTGCTATCATTAGCCATGACAGAATAAAGCTGTAGCGGCGGCCTGTACCTCACTCTTATTAAATTGTGTGTGTGTGTGTGGTACACATTGCTACGGCGGGCTGTCTGTGATACTGCTGACAGCAGCGCTTTGGGATGCTGGACCAGCCGTTCTGACTGCGTGCTCTTATCATTGTGAGCAATATTAAACTCCATTCAGGTAAAATGTGATGTGAATTTTTGTCTCACTTTATTTGCACGGATTTGACTGCTGAAGTGTTTTTTTACCTGTGTTTTTCCAGTCGGAGTATTTCCTGGCTGACAGTATGGACATTAACTGCCTGTATACACACCGTCACACTGCACAGTGTGTCGACAGTTTACATGTCGAGTGGTAGACACGGATTCTTGCACATTCCTGCACTAAAGCAGATAGAGACAATCATTAACATCAGGTTGTCCTGCTAATTTTTGTTGGAATTGAGCAAAAAAGGCAAAGAAACTAAGGAGTAACTACAGTCTGTATGTGAAGATGGATGTAGCGAGGTGTGACGTCACCCATTGGTTTCCATTGGAGCTGGTTTGAAACGCAGAGTTGCAGCTTATGGTCGGCGCCATCTTTTCCATTTGGAGCCAGTACCTTCCAAAGAGCAGACATTAAAGCTACTATAAGTCTTCAAATCTTATTAACAGTAGCAATAATTTCCAAAATGACCGCCGGCGCACTTATTAGAGGGCCTGAATTTAGCAATTGAGACCATAATGAAGAGAGGTGGAGGTGAACTTTAGTGGTTCTTCACTGAAAATTGATGCCCTGGATAATAAAATAACCCTGGATTCTTTTAAAATAATTATTTCTTGCACTTGTGATGTTGGTGGTCTTGATTCAAGTTGTAAAAACGTATAAAATCTTAATGAAAACAACAGGCAGCTACCAGATCAGAAGGCTGGAAGAGACTTGGTCCAACTTCGTCTGAACAGTGATAACACCTAAACTGTTATCACCCCAGTAATCGTGATGTGGGTCTCCATCTTTACCAGAAACTCCACTTGTTTGTCTTCATTTCTACAAGCTTCTCTTTATGCTCTTGTCTCTTTACATGAATCAAGTGGAGACATTTTGCGATAACAATTTCTATTTCTTTCAATATTTCAATGTCACTGAGTGCAATCAGCAGCTCAATTCACAGAGCAAATCTTCATCTGGTTTAATTAGTTTGTGTCTTTTTATTTAATTTGTATTCACACCATCTCTGAATTTTGTTTTTTTTTAGATTTTATTCTATTTATCTACCTCAATTACCCTGGCCAGGCTACAGTCACTTAATCATTTACGTCTTACGTTAACGCAGTCTTGTGGATCTATAGGACGAATCGTTACGGTGTTCATTTAAGGAAGTGGCAAGTGGACTCTCTGACCACACTGAGTGACAGTTCTTGTATTGATGCATTGGCATTAGCTCAGGGGGTTCCAGCAGCTTTCAGAGGGCTTGTTAAAAGATACAGCTGGTTTTAGAAACCATAGCATATTACTCCAAAAATCATTTTTAGCCATCCAAACAGAACAAGACTTCCTTGGTCTAGTCTTTCTAGTACTTCCTCTAAACTCTCTATCAAAAAACATTGAAATTAGGAGATCACGCTCACATTTAGGTCAAATAAATGTGCAATATATTTCACTCACTACTGTACATAACCACCTACTATATGCATATAAAGTAACTTCATTTTTTTTAGCCATTTAACATTTATCTCATCACTTCTTTGCACTGTTTGTATCCTGTTTACAGTTCACAGAAACAGTTTCACCTGTATATAGTCATTCCTTGTGTATATTTCTGAAGATTGTTGTGTTGTTATTCTGTGTAAGTACGTTGAAAGCCACTAAGCTGGAGTCACATTCCTTATGCGTGTGTTTAAACATACTTGGCTAATAAAGATGGTTGAGGTCGATAATGGGTTTTTGTAGTCGGGGGTTTAGAAATGCAAAAACTGTCAAAAGGAGGCCTTCATGTTTGTAGTAACACATTCCTCATGGTGTAGGTGACACTTGGTGCCTTTTTCAGACTCTCAACAGAAATAAAATCCCGTCCGTCCTCTAATAGCATGTGTTAGTCTAATCACGAGAAGTAGTAACACTGCTGGAGTGGTTCGGCTGTGTGGGAGAGTGACACTGTTAGCTTAGCGCAGCTATTTCAGGTCCCTTCCATGCTAAACCATCAGAACCCACATGCACACGAGTGGCAGCACTCACACGCAAAAGCCTGAGTGTTGAACTCCATTAATACACAGATTCATGTGGAAGCCTCTCTCTGTTTTACTTCCTATGTGAAGCTTCTGTAGCTTTGGCATGCTATGTTAATAGACACAAAAGCATTAGATTTTCCTTTTTCCTGTCACTTTTGCTTTAAAACATAAAACTAGCAGTGTTTTAAACATATTTTTCTCATCTTCTTGGAAACTGAGAAGAAAACGACAAGTTCTTTTGCAGCTATAAACATTCGGGAAACAATGTGAGAACATAAAGGGACAAAAACAGACTTTAATTAATTGCTCTTTGTAATCCAACCTCTCATGTCTCTCCTGTCTTTCTATCTCGCCCACTCGCCTCCTTACATTGCTGCTGGTCTCACTCCAGTGCATCAATGGAAACGTGACGCCTCTGACAGGAATACTTGTAATTATCCTCCCACACTCCCGTGTCTCGAAGGTGATTGGATGGCAGGTCCCTTTCCGACGCGCTAGCCGCCGCCCACGCCGGATCTGTCAATCTCCTGCGACCCCCCGCAGTCACCAACGGAGCCCCCCCACTTACCGCCAAACGCTTCAGCAGGCACCTCCCACCTGGGATCCTGCATGAACCACGTCTCACATTAAATGCAGTTTAGGTGAGCTGACAGGTGAAGCACACACACACATACTGTACGCACATATAGACAAACAGTAGCACAGCAGTGACGCACATTCAGTCGCAAAGGTGAGTAATTCTTATCACTCGTCAGTCAGGCTCTCGTTCACATGCTGGCAAAGCGATGGACCAAAGAAGAGCTGTAACATTTTATCTTCTTTATTTTACCTTTGTCTCTTCCACCTTTCTGTGTGCCGCACTTTCTCTCCAGTTTCTTAACTTTTTTTTTTTTTTTACAAATTCTTCTTACATGTCAAATTTATTATTATTACTTTTTATTTTGCATGGATTTGGTACAGTAACCAATGACAACAGTAATTAAATGATACTTCTGCTGATATTCTGTATTTTCTGTTGTCAACAAAGTCCATTAAAAGACCAAAACCAACAATGGATTGATCCAAAGCCTGATATAGCCTGTTCCTCTGTGCCATAGAGCTGCACTGTTATCCAAAAACCTTTGTAGATACAAACATGAGCCACTCTGTTCATACTGACTCATGTTCTTTGATAAAATTGAACATGGCCTGTGTAGTTTATTTTGAGCAAGTCCAGCTGTTTTAGGAAATTATTTAGCTTCTTATCAAAAATGATATGCTCATGACAAACAGGCTATGCGCCACAGACAAGGAAGGAAAGTCAGACAGTGTCGAGATATGGACTACCACTTCTCAAATTCTTGCTTTCCCAATCAGTATCATCCTAAATTCATGTATCTGTTAACAGACTGTCAGAAAAATGTTTCTGGCTTCTCGTATCTTCTGATAGATTTAATGATTATTAAAGAAAATAGCTGTTAAGTCTAATTTGTACATGACAAGAATTATCAAAAACCTTTTTCCCCCCAACTTTTCTTTACTGACAGCATCCAGTAGATAGGAAAAAGTGAGAGATAATATGCAACTGGTTCCAAACTGTGGATCTATGGAGGTCGTAGTTATGTTGTGTGTATCTAAAGATGCATTCAGACAGAATACAAAGCAAATTTTTGTCAAGAAGAATTTGACCACTGCAGTTTTTGCGGTTTATTCACCTGAAATAGCCAATGTACCGGTTGTACAGACATTATCTGTAGCTAGCTAGCCACGTACACACCAACAGCTTAAAGTATGTGTGGAGGGCGTTTGTATGTCTATTTTTGTGACCACTCAGACTCCAATCTCAGAACTCACAAACAACTCCACTTCTTTCTCTTGCTTTCCGGTCACCCTCCTTTTTCCACTCTTCTCGGTACATTTATGAAGTTAAATCATACAGCTTTAGGATAAGTGCAAATTTTCAACTCACATTGGATTTGCCTGGGTCAGTGTGACCCAAGCAGGTCACCAGCATGCTCGTATCTTTGACTGTCTGAACACAGCTGTGGTAGCTCACTTGCTCCTCGACTTCTATTTCAGTTTAAGTTACATTAGTTTTTCAAAGTACAGTTTAACAATACACAGAACAAACATGCACTTCATCTGTGGGTTATACATGTAGGCAGAGACAGCAGTAGCAAGTGCAAGAGACCCAGAGGACGTAAAGAAGAAATAATTAGTTATGAAAATGTGTTATTCTGCTCTATTGATTTCTCAGTAGACACATTTTCTTTCTCTCAAGGTGTTCTCCCTTTGTGGCAGTTGAATATCAGTGCAAGAGAACCCTTGATCCCACTTTCAGAAGGGCAAAGTCAAGAGAAACTGGACTTGCTTTTTGTTTCTTGAAGACATTTCATGGCTGAGGAGGATCTTCAACAAACACTGTAACACCGAGACAGAAGCTTGTTCACACTAAAGACCACACACCCAAACATACGCAGAGCAGTGCAGTGGATGCAGTCCAGTGCAGCTGGGAGTACGCAGACCTACATCAGGGAGACAAAACAGTTGCTAAACAAGCGTACGGTCCAACACAAGAGAGCCAACTCCTCAGGTCATCTGTAGGACGAGAGACACTCCTTTGAAGACAGAGAAGACAGTGAAGGAGGCCATCTGTCAAACTTGAACAACCATCAGTCAACAGAGGAAATGGTCTACAACACCACTTATCAGCCACTTACTGCACAATGTCTCTTCCCAGGCAACACCTTAACTCTCACATGACAGCCAGGTGGACTGATGACCCACGTGTGTCATGTCCACCTCAATGTCTCTCAAGGTAGGTACATGCCTGGGACCCCCCCACTAATCAGTCAGATCTGAAGGGGCCTTTTGGATGAGAGGCAAAACGTCTTGAAGAAACTAAATAAAGTCCAGTTGTCCTTGAGTAAGCCCTTCTGGATATACCATGACCTGGATGACTGAGAATCTTCACAGACACCTCCAACCCTCAGTTATATATTTGAATGATCTGAAATCAAATCTTAATCTAAGAAATTTTAAAAAAAGAATGACAAAATGGAAAGAAGGAAGTCCGAAAGATAATTATCTTCAGTCTGAGTGTTCATGGAAGATTTTAATTTGAGATACATGCACCCGTCGATAAGCAGAGCAGTTCAACTTTGACCTTATAGAAATTTTTACTAATAGTCCTTCCACAAAGCAACATTAATTGCTTTAAACTGTACTGCAAAGACAAGCCATAATCTTGAGTGCTTGTCATGGCCGAAGAGACTAAAAGATCATAAATTCTTTGTGGGTCTGATGAATCAATTTATTTCCACAGCTCATGGTAAATGGGCAGGAATGTTAATTAAAGGCTTGCCGATGCTCTTGAACTTATTACCTAGCTTCCTGCTAATGAGCAAAATGATACCAAAATTTTTTTTAAAAAAAAGAAGGCTGTGGAGAAAACAAGCTTTATCTGTGAGAAGACTGGAGAAAAAAATGCACTTACAGCTCTTTCACTACTTCACCTTTAGAGAAATAACTCTATTTCTTCCTCATTGCCCATATCTGCTCTGTTATGGCAAGTAATTTAAGGGAAATTAACATTTTGACATGCTCCTCAGGGGTGGACGGAAAGTAGAGAGGAGAGGATAAGAGAAAAGAGGAGGAGGGAGTATGGAAAGGAGACAGAAAAAGATGATGAATTAGTATTTAATTCAGTATGGTTGAATCTTTGGTCCAAGGGTTAAGTGTGGTTGAAACTGTCGTCAGCGGTCCCGTTGGCCGAGAACCCTTATACTAATGGATTTTAAAACCAGCAGAGAATGCCAAGGCAGATGGCGTACAGACAGAGGACATCATGACCACTGAACACTGAAAACAGATGATTAAAAAAATAACTTTTCAAGTTTGATTGCTGTCCAGATCAACTTGACAACGTATCAAATGGACTCTTGAATGTCCACTATTCAAAGCAGATGTCATTCCCTGTGGTCAGTCACTAATTTTAGGATGTGCAGGCCAAATTTCAGGAAGGTGGACCTTAAAGTAATGGGCCATAATGCTGAGTTGAATTGAACTCTCCATGAAGACCAGAGATATGAGACCCATCTTTGATATCAGGCCACTGGATGAAGGCTCACAGCAGAGAAACAGACAGTTGTTATTAAACTGGGGATACTGTGGCCACATGGCACAAGTTCTAGACCACCTGAGTACCAGGATGCCCCACAAGATGCTTACTTTCATACATCGTTGTTGCCCATACAGAGGATTTCTCCCTTTTGGGTCTTCTTAGGCGTGATTGGATGGTTAAGCGTGCATCGTGCAAATTTCAATACATGGCAAGGAGAAGATGAAAAGTTCAGTTAAACCGGAATCAACATTATTTTGTATCAGTCCTTAGAGTCCCTTGTTTTATGTGTTTGACAGCCAATGGGGACTTTATGTTTTTATTTATGGACTATGAAGTACTTAATACAAAAGTTCTTTCTTTAAGTTTAGACTTTGGAGACACCAATGGGAGCGTCTTGTTTTTAATTTGAACTTTTTTGAACCATTAATAAGAATAATGATAAGAATGATAACAAGGTCCTCAGGTTAGCCCGTCAGCAGTAAAATCCCTAAAAAAATCACCTTAAACTGCATGTAGATCTTAAAAAATTCCTGAAACAAACAACCTGTAATTAAGCTTGATGGTATTTTTGTCTCTCTGCTACTTCCATTATTCTTTTCTTCTTCTCATTCTCTTTGTCTCTCGCTTCATATCCCCAGTAGGGCCATGTGGATTAGCGCTGAAAGCTAATGAAATGTAATTACCGCCTTTGTCGATAAGAATCGATCGGCTCGGGTCTCACAGACCCCTTCCCAGAGAGGGTCCCGCAGGGGCCAATGTTGCGGCCGCAATGGTTACCCTCCCCCAGCGCCCAGGCTTTATTTCCTGACTGGTTGCCATGAGCAATGGGAGATAGCATTGACAGGGCAGTATGAAGTGGAGTCAGATCTGTCGGATGGTCCCTCAGCGTGGCCTCGCAAGGGGGAATGAGATTCCTTATCAAATCAGCCGGATTAGAGAAAGGGTCTCAGGGAAAACGTCAATTCTTACATCAGACGCAAGAAGATCAGGTTTTGTGTGTGTGTGTGTGTGTGTTCATGGTGAATGAAAGAGTGTGTTTTTAAATTTTTTTTTTTAAAACTTCTTTCCTCTGCTTCATCTTGTGTGCGAGAGTGTTAATATTGCAAGCAGTTTTGGAAGCTTCATCTGTTTTTTTCATGGTAATTTTTATTTCTAATTATGATTTCTACTTCAATTTGGTTTCAGTTTTCTGATGAAGTTGGCTAGTTTGAGATAAGTTGTTATTGAAATGTTTTTTTGGTTAAGGGCCAAGCTGAGGCCTCTAAAATACAGCAGTTATTTTATGAGGAAAAAAGTGCATGAAACTAATTATGTAGCTTACTAATTAGCTATAAAATACTCTGCCAAGTATTGATTTGATGTATCTCCAGTTTTTTTTTTTTTACTGTGCATTTGATTACTCTGATATAAGAAGGTATATTAGGTATAGGTATTACTTACCACAGATTTGAAAGATTTGAAAGTCCAGAGTTCACTGCCTGACATTGTGATTATTATCTTTATATTATTGTTATTATCTTTCTCTCATGACCTTAAATGAACATTTGGGTTTTACATTTGTTCTTCTCCACCAGATCACCGGCTCAGCTTTAAGCAGGTAAGAGACAGCATGATCAAAACCTTTTTGAAACACATTTCAAACACATCCGACATCTTCCAAAACCATTTCAAACAACAGAACTTGATATTTTGAAGGAACAACGGTTTGTACCTCAGCTGGGATAGCACATCCCAGCACATGGACACTCTGTCGCACATCAGAGACAACACAGGAAATGGATCTACTGTAAAGAAAACTGCACTGCAAATTCACTCTGAATAAAAATGTACTCAAGGAAAAATAAGAGAAATAGCCTACATGATTTGTGTGTGGCTGCTGCTCACCCAAACCTCTGCTGCTGTGTTCACTGCAGGACTGTTCAGAAAGAAGAGGAACATCACTGTATGCAATTAACACATTTGTTTCTATACGCAGTATTTATTTTGATTATATTTATTTTCTTAGCATTTACAGAAAGACAACCAGATGCATTTCCATCAAAATATATTGTAAATATCTAGAGCATGTAGTCAACATGTAATCAAGTTATTGCATTTGCATTTTATCCCTCATAATAGATACAGTATAGAAATACCACATGCACTTTCATTTCATTTTATAAAGTAGATTTTAGACTTTTGCAGATGCAGAGCTTTCACTCACCTCACGCCTCCAAGTGCTGCTTAATGGGAAGAACAGGGTTAACATCTTGAACTTTGAAATGTGATCAAACTTCCTATTTTAGCTAAAACCAGATGTTGTGGTCATTGTTATTGGGCATTTGTAGTTTTCCAGTTGTCATTGTCTGTTTAAAAGCCTTGGACACCAATTGCTTTGGAGTGTTTACAATCATCTGCCAAGGACATTATGCTCTCCCCTTTGTGTATCTGTCCATTTGATTGTTTGTCGCCACATTTTCTGAGAAAGGACTGGATGGATTGGCGTGAAATCTGCTGAGCACATTCAGGCTCCCGAGAACTAGAAGGTCCATGCATGACGTATAATTCATCTGCAGTTATTCACGTTGTATAATGAAAAATCCCATTTTTCGGGTCATTTCCTAATTTCATTGTCCTAAGATGTGCTATGCAAAAGAAGAACCAAAGCATCAGCTTGTTCCATTATCCAACTTGTACAATGAAAATTGAACAAGGAAGTGTTTTACTGAGATGCACCATTTAGAGCCATTTAAAGTCAAACTTATACGTTTGCTTGTGATCTTTGTTGTGAGCATGACCTTATCGAGTTAACATCTCTAACCAAACACTGTTTAAATTGTTTAGCTAATTGTTAACTTCAGAAGATTACCAACGCTAACAATGCAAGCTGTTGTAGCTAACAAACTGCTGTTGTATGCTAACGTTAGTCATTTGTTATTATCAGCTGTTTTGCACCTCATTTGGATGTTTGCTCCTCTAAGTCTGTGTGAAATGTCTACATTTATGGTAGAAGTGAGTTAACTGGACCCTCTTCAGTCATATATTTAAGGATTAAGGGTGTTTTGACACGCATTGCTGATTTATTAAGCTCTAGTTGATCTTTGTGTTCACTTATGTGTATATTACCAGTAATGTGTTTGTGCATGCAGACTACAAAGTAAAGAAATGTTCTAAATAATATAATAAATATCTTGTGTCCCTATTTGACAGGTGTGGGTACTCCATAAATAGGTTGATGCATAAACTAACCCTACGACTGCACCAGGATAACCTGGAAACAGACAGGGGGAAACTAGCAGCTGGTAAGTAGAGAGTATGATCCATCATTTAGACAGTGACACATTTAGGTTGTTTTGGCTCCGGCACATATGATTTGAAATGAAACAATGACTGAAAACAAAGTGATGACTTGGTTTTAAGTAGTTTTATTGTGTTCACATTCAGACTGGGTAAACAGTGAAGCAACTGTAGCCCCCCTTTTTTTAGGTAGACTGCCGATTTTAGGACAATGATGATGCTAAATGTACAGCAAATGTTTTTTTTTTTTTATGATCCAGCAGTGAGAGCAGAATCACCAGGGGAGATATAAGTGTTGTCTGGGATCACAGACTTCAGACAGTTTGGCACTAAATATTATATACCATGACTAAAGTTTGTTTTAATTGGTCAAATGATCTTTTTGCCACTAAAGTTGGAGAACTTTAGTTAGTAAAAACTAAAGCTATGATTCCTACACCACCATCAAGGTAAAGAGGAAAGATTAACTTCGTAGTCATTTCTTTTTTTTTATGCAGTCTTTATCTAAGACATCTGTTTTAAACTTAACAAAATATTTTCTTTTATTACAGAGTTTCCAGAGGATGAGAGAGCTTGTGAGACACCAGGGAAGTCAGCTTTGGATGTCAGGTCACTCACCTTGGATGGTTTTGCTGGGATTTCACATGTCTGCTTTCTGAGTTTCTAACTCTAACCTACCAAGACTGGCTTTCACGGTGAAACATACACTCACCGAGCACTTTATTAGGAACACCTGTAAAATCTAATGCAACAGCTCTGCCATAAATTCTTCTTTTACTAAGCTGATACATATTTTGTCCACCCTGAGGGCTGGTTGCAGATAGGGGTGGTAATCTGCAGCCTTCGATTAGATTTAATGTTGTTTCCAAAACTCTGCTTTGTTTTGCTTAATCCTGAAAACAACATTATTAAGTGTGAGTACTTACCGCATACTTACAGGATTATTCATTCGGGTGAAAGATGTTTTTGATAATGTCAAGTATGTTATGAAGTGACCAACTAATGCTGGCAATCTTACCCTGATTCTTCAAGATTCATTATGGTGAGATGTACTGGTAGAAGGCCAAGGCTGGCAATATTTAATTTACTGGAAGTCACATGTAGCAAAAGAGCCAACAGACAGATTTTTATAGCACCTTTTCCAAAATAAGGTTTACAAGGGTAAAAACAACAGGAATCATGGAAGTGTTAATCGTAAAAAACAATAAGAACAATAGCACCATTAATAAAACAATAAATAAAATAACGCAAGAAAATATAAACACAGTAATAAAACATAACAATAAAACAACTTGTTTGGGAAAGGTAAGATAGAAGGATCACAGGAAGGTTGGACTATAAAAGTTTGTTTTTTAAGAGATTTAAATGAGGAGATAGACTTTGCCCTATATGTATATATACTGTCAAGAGAATTATCGCAAGTTCAAAGCCTTGCTAATGGAGCATGAGTAGCATTTTAGAAAACAAATTTAACGGACAGATCACACATTATTAAATATATCATAGATCATATGGCCGGGCTCAAGTGTTGCAAACATCCCTCATTTTCTAATGAAGTCTTTTTCATCTCCGCTGACCTACAGAGGATCACCAAGAAAGAGCTGAGTATAATACAACTGACCTAATGTTTCACACTTTTACGTACAACTTTAAACCAGTTTGTCATATAAATCAACTGATCTTTTTTTTTTACAACCTCTGATGTGTGATCAAACATTATTTAAACTCACAATAGTGGAAGATCACAAAGTTTCCAGTGATACATTCTACTGTATAGTCCAGTGATACTATCATACAATTTGGATGCTTGTAATACATTTAAAATACATTAAATCTTTCTTCTGGTAATTTACATTGAGTTGTATTTATATAAAACACATTTCTGATAACACCTACACAATGTGACGACATATTATGTGATACAAAGAATGTGACTGTAGTTAAAGTTGAAGACCTAGATATGGTTTTCATATTGTTAAATTTATAACTTACAGTTCCTTTACAAGAAAGTTTCGAAGCGCCTTAATGTGTCACTGAGTTGATTCAGTAAAAATTCCAAAGTACAATAAATTATTTGTATACTTGCTGCAAATGTATTGCATTAAATTACCACCCATGATTCACAACAATACACATCCTTTATTTGATTTTACACCTGTAGTGCAGGACTCCCATGCTGGCTGGATGAATGCATACTGAGCATCTAATCTATGGGCACTTGAGACTTACACCAGGCGGGGATGAAATAATTTAATCGTGAGGCTCTTCTAGACTTTCCAGATGTTATTGGACCAAATGGATCAAATTCTGATAGTGAAACAAGTCATTTCACAGGGGTTCGTGACACCCAAAACAAATTATCCATCGTTTTACAGCCACAAGAGTAGCGACAGAGTATGTAAGTACATGTCTCACTGCCAGAAGGGGGAGACAAAAGTCCCGCACTCCAGCTTTAAGGGTGGAAAAACATCATTCAACACATTATTTCTTTAAGTTAGCAAGTATTTATAACTCCCTTCGAATATTTAAGACATTTTGCATTTTACTACGCTTTTAACAGTGGCAGGAGTACAAGTAAAATTAACTTAATTCCATGAATTATTGCATTTATTTAACTGACAGAATTAGACCATGTTGCGTACACCACATAGACTGTATAAAAATATGGACATCGTGCTTGACGCTGCCTAACTCCCAGCCAATCAAAAATGGGCAAAGAGGCGGGCCGAATGGCTGAAACAAGCCACCTAGCGGCTGGCGGACCTGTCACTCAAAGCAGCCATGTCCTTCATTATGCATAACTTTAAGGCTTAATAAAATTTAAACGGGTAAGTTATAAAAAAATTCACCCCCCTTCCAGTTGTCATGAACGAGGAAATTAGCTACAGAGACCTAAACCGTTTTTTGTACCAGGCTGTAAACGTGTTTATTTCTGCTGTAAAGTTGGGTATTTTAACATGGGGGTCTATGGGGATTGAATCGCTTTTGGAGCCTCAAGTGGCCATTCAAGGAACTGCAGTTTTTGGCACTTCCCCATTGGCTTCATTTTACAGCCCCGGAGGTTGCCCGCTTGGTAAACACCATCACTGATGAATACAAATCCAACAAAACAATACCACAATGATTTATGATGAAGAATTCATTTTAAAGGACCAGTATGAGCTGCTGTACATGTTTCATGTGTGCACTGTACAAAGATTAACCATCTCTTCTGGTCATCTAATAGACAGTGCTCATATCCAAAAACTAAAACAATGTACTCTTAGACATTACAGCATTCAAAAAAATGTATTTAATACAGTCGGGACTCAAAGTGTCTTGGATTTCTTAAGTCTTATTTACCATTGTTGGAATTGATATCACGTATCTTGTCATACTTTGATAAGATGTCTGGCATTATACTGTGTAATGTCTCCTCTTGATTGTTGTATTCTTTCTTACAGAAGAATTAGCCAGGCTGTGTATATAATCACTGATTAATACAGATCAAATTCTAAATTCTATTAATTTTTCAATGACTGCAAAGACCCAGCTTAGTCCTTTGCATTGAAAAGAAAGTCTTGGTAGGCACAGTTAGGGACTCAGAAAGCAGACGTGAAAACACAGAAAAAGCATCCGAGGTGAGCGACCTGACATCCACAGCTGTGTTCGCTGGTGTCTAACGAGCTCTCTACACTGGTCCTGTGGAAACTCCGTAATTAAAGGAAATGTTTTGTTAGTTTAAAACCGATGTCTCAAATAAATTAAGTAAATTCAGTTTGAATCTGTTCACTTAACTTTTACTACACATGCCTCAATGCCCCTTAAAGCCTGAGTGCTGGTACGTCTTGTCAGCCTGCAGCAGGAGAACAAGGTGAAGGAAGCCAGTTCGGGGGTAAAAAAGAGTAAACCTGGAAAACATTAAAGCAAAATTCCCCTGAAAAAGTCCCAACATATTGTCTACTCCAGTAGAGCCACATATATAATGGCAAGTTGTGCACCAGCAAAGGTTTAATAAGGGAACTGTAATACGACTGCTAAAACTGTTCAAGACTCATTTCACAGTGACACATATTTGTCAGTTCTGTTGTAATTAATCAGTACTTCAGCATATTGGCTTTGAAATGAAACCATGACTATGAGGTTAATCTTTCCTCTTTACCTTGATGGTGTTTACATCCACAGATGAACAGTGTAGGAATCGTAGCTTTAGTTTTTACTTGTAACTAAAGTTCTCCAACTTAAGTGGAACAAAGATCATTTGGCCAATTGAAACAAACTTTATCATGATATCTAACGTTTGATGTCAAACTGTTTTCAGTCATTGACTGTCTGAAGTCTGTGATCCCAAAGGACACTTATATATCAGACCTGAACTATAAACTTGACTTTTGCCTTCGGTCTGACTTTTGGCGAGTGACAAACCCGCTCAGCTGGACTGAGATCAGGTGAATGACGATGCTGTGGTGGAAAACTGTCCTTGCATGAATAGGCCAGTAATTGTGCAAAGAAAACATTTACGTCTATAGCAGATAGTTTCTATGGGAATACGGAAGGGGAGAATCAGCAATGTCATATTTTAATCTTCTGTGTGTGATGAGCGAAGGCTGCTCGGCCTTGTGTATTGTGAGAAATGCGGAAGATGCCAAATACAACTGATACGTGCTAGAGAAGTCTGAGACACCTTTGTTTTCTGAGATGAGTCATGTCTGGATTATTACCAAAGTGTTAAGATCAAGCAAGGTGAGGTTTATCAAATAAGCACCACATTAGGAGAGGTTATGAGAGGTATATAATTTAATGTTTTATGATTTTTCATTAGGTTCTTTATCCTGGGATCAAGGCCTCAGTTTGCTTTGTATTGCTCTTAATGCAGAGTAAACCTATTCACACTGAACTCTACCGGCTTCCAGTGTATTTCTTTGAGTCTTTCTCTTATAAGTTTTGAGTTTAATACCAAGTTGTGGGTGACCTGAAGATTTATTGGCCCATCTGAAGATTTCCCACAACAATACCAGTCAAGAACATCCCACTGCCGGGTAATAAGAAACTCTCCAGCTGCATTTGCTGTATATTTAGGATCGTTCTCCTCCTGCATTGTCCTAAAATGGGCAGACCACTTAATAAAGGAGCTACAGTTGCTTCACCCAGTATGGATGTGAACACAATAAAACTAATTAAAACCAAGTCAGCACTTTGGTTGTCAAATAGGACACATGACATTTATTATATTATTCAGGACATTTCTTTACTTTGTAGTCTGCATGCACAAATACATTGCTGGTAATATGTACATTTGTGAACACAAAGATCAACTAGAGCTTAATAAATCAGCAATGCATGTCACAACACCTTTAGTCCTTACATATATGACTTAAGAGGGTCCAGTTAACTCACTTCTACCATAAATGTAGACATTTCACACAGACTTAGGGGAGCAAATATCCAAATGAGGAGGAAAACAGCTAATAATAACAAATGAGTAACGTTAGCATACAACAGCAATTTGTTAGCTACAACAGCTAGCATTGCTAGCGTTGGTAATCCCTTGAAGCTAACAGTTATTTACGCTGGTGGGCAGGTAAACAATTTAAATGGTGTTTGGTTGGAGAAGTTAACTTGATAAAGTCATGTACACAGCAAGACTACAAACACACATAAAAGTTTGGAGTTGGATGATGGACCAAGCTGAGACTTTGGTGTGCTGAATTGCATTGCACGTCTTAGGACAATGCAATTAGGAAATGGCCCGAAAAAAAGGGATTTTTCATTATACAACGTGAACAACTGCAGATGGATTATACTTCATGCTCGGACTGTAGAAGCCTGATGATTATGGTGACCTGTGACCTTTCCTTTCGTGGCCACCATCAGGCTGCATTTCCCACCTGAGTATCCTGAGCCAAAACAGAAATTGCTTTGCACATTCATATGCAAAATATAAAAGACCACTACTAAATATGTGAACATTATAATCAATGCACCACCATCAGGTCAAACCCTGCCTATATTAAGAACTATTCTGTCATTAATGCTGAATGTGAGATTAAAGACAGATACGCAGATTTTTTTTAGTTTCTGGTTTAGGCCTGTATGCTCCTGAGTACTCTTTGTTCCATGGGAAACTATTTCTGTGCGGTAAATGGCAACAAACATGCAAGAGGTGGACAAACCAAGTTGTATCTCTCCCACACACTCACACACACATCGCTGTGGCGGTATGAGGAAGGGGCCAAGTGTGTGGGAGAGATGGAGGGATGGATCGATAGAGCAGCGAAAGAGTGCTGTAAACCATGAAAGAAGACAAAAGCCTCCTGTTTTCCCACAGTGCACCAGACTCTGTTAGCCTGGGAGATACAGCACTACCACCAACACTCTCCCATACTCTCACACACATACAGAAACACTTGCATACAATCACCCGGCTTGAGTAGAGTAATAAAGAAAAAAAAAAAAAAAAATAGCATGTACCCAGGAAATATCAATAAGCGTCTCTGGGAATCAACACACACTTTGGTTGAGTGAGGAATAGTTTTATTCTGCGCTCCCTCTCCCCCGCCGTCTATGGGGGATTGATCTTTATTCTTTGTTTATATCCTACGGCACGTTGCAAAACTTATTTTATGCTTCACCTTAAATGCCCACACTGTGTGTCTGCCTGATTTCAGATGCATGTATATGTTTGCAACTTTTTTTGTGTGTCTTTATTTTAAACCTTCCAGCCTTATTGACGCATTTTGCACCAAAAAAACCCACCTTCCTCCCATAACATAACTCACTCTAACTTGCAAACACACACGTTTACTTCTGAGAAAGACTTATTATTTCCACTGATAGGAATCTGTAATATCCAATTAGGATTCATACTTTAGATGAAGCGTTTCATATATATTAAAATCTTGCCTAAAATGAATCAGATTTCAGCAGACTCTGAGTGTAGCAGACAACTAATTCCCTCACTCCATGACATGCAGTAACACTCACATGCAAACATTTCTGAGTAGCTTAATTTCAGCTGAAAATAATAATATATTGCATGTGTACCTAATGTCGGCACAATGCTATAAGAATGTAATTGAAAAGAGAGAAACCTGAACCAAAGCAGCCTCAGTTTCAGCACTATCGAGCGTGTGCATGTGTGTGTGTGTGTGTGTGTGTCAGCTGGCATGTGTGCATGTGAGAGCGTCTCCCTCTCTATGTGTGTTTTTGTCTTCTATGTGTTTCGTGTCACTCCGCATTCAATGCATCTGATGGATATTGGAGGGGACAGTTTTTGGTGTCATTCAAGGGCCCCTGAACAGTCTGAAATGCTCCGCTGGTGATACACACACACACACACACACACACACAAACACACTCACACACACAATCATCATCTGCATGAAATGCAATCCCAGTATCGGGCACACAGCGCAAAGAATGGGCACAGCGTGTATTTGTTTGACCGTACACAGTTTCACAGCAGTTAGCACAGAGATTGGGTTTATTTAACAAGCATCTAAGCAGAACCAGCAAAGCCCTCACTGATAATATCTCAAACAAATGCCCTTCAACTGTATGAGAGCAGTGGGAATACTATTAATAGTCATGTAAATAGCAGGCTATTTTCAGCAGGTTGTTGTGCTGTGCTGCTTGGGGGGGGGGGGGGGGGGGTTGCAGCATCTCATTTGTTGTATTGTCAGAAAGCAATTGTGATTTAACCAGCTGAGAAAGGAGGAGCCTGGGATGACTCAAGAGGAAAAAGTTCTCACTGTAAACACCGTTGCAGCTATTTGTGCAGATGATTTACTGGGGAAAAGAAGAAAGTACTTGCATGCTTCTATATATATATATTTGTTTTCACACCTCTGGTCTCGTCATTTTTGGCCTTCACATGGGCTGATTCTGATATGACGGTCCGCTGGGTGTGAACATCTGAAAGGCTCATTACTGTATGTTGTCACTTTGAATAAAAGAAAAATGAATAAATGTAAATGTATATCTTTGGTGGACAAGTGACCACACAGTTGTAAAAACTAAAAAACCCTTTTTCACGGATTTTTCCACTTAGTCTTATAAAATACTTCTGGTTTTATGTGCTGAAATTTTGAGATATTGGCCTTTGAGATTTTTGCCTCCACCTCAGTACATTAAAGCTGTAGGTTTTTTTGTTGATAATAACAATGCATCAAATGACAGTGTGTGATTTGAGAGGTTTTGCTCGTAGTGATGAACCTACAGAGAATTATCAGCGACTCTGCAGCTCCTCTCAGCTTTACGGAGCTTTATAGGGAGTTTCAGCTCATTGTTTAGCTGTTCGGCTGCAACTTTAATGTTTTGGTTCACTCTCGGTGCTCTCATGGCGTCGTTTTCAGAGAAGAACCTCTAAAAACCCCACTGTACACTACTTGCTCAGCACTAACATGAACATGGTGGAGCATTTAGCAGCTAAAGAGCCAGATATTTCCCTCAGGAGTTGGACGAGAGTAAAAAACAGAACTGATATTGGACTTACATTCACCAGGTGGACAGAAACACGACTCCAAACGGATGATAATGTTGCTCCATAACTGCTGGATGTGGAAATAAGCAACTGTTTGCTAACAAGTTATCAACTTAAAAGGTGTTCACAACTTGTTTCCCCCCAAGTGGCCCAAAAACGGCGAGTTTAAGGCATTAAAAATGGCATTTAATAGCTTGGCTTTCCAGAATCAGTGTCCTGCTTACTCTGAATAATCGTCAGACGTCGCTTCATTGAAACTATTTCTATTACTGAGATATAGTCCCTTTGAAAACCAATGACAGTGAGGATTTAAACAGCGACTTTCATGCGCAGAAACCTGCAGCTCACAGTAATATGTGTACTGTATGTGACATGTAGGAAGTTGATATAATGTAACAATGTTGAACGAAAGCCAGAGGTGAGAGAAAATGTGTGAATGAAAGGTGTGTGTGTGTGTGTGTGGGGGGGGGGGGGGGGGGGGTGTAGAGGCACTAGGTGGTGGTGGTGGTGGTGGTGGCGGTGGGGGGGTTAAAAGCAGACCAATTAAGAGAAGCCTCCCACTTGTCCTGCTGTTACCACGGCAACTACCAGGATTTCCTGGCTGTTGCAGGAAGTTAAAGTGTTGCAGACCACCAAAGCACTCCTTCTTCTTCTACTTCTTCTTCTTCTTCTTCTTTTTTTTTTTTTAATTTTCTGTCTTTATTAAATCTTACTTCCAATGCTCCCGTAAATCTAAAGGCTTTCTGCGAGGGCCACCTCTCCTTCATCCTCCTACTGCGCTCTCTCTCTCCCTCTCTCTCTCTCTCAATCTCTTTCCTCTTGGTTTTATTTATTTCCCTCTTGCTTTTTCTTGCAGCCGACAGCTGCCTTGCCTTTTTTTTTTTCCTCTCTCCCACCCTCTTTTCCCATTTCTTTCTCTTTCTGTCAGTTTGTCTTTCATTTCGTACCCCCAGAGAGTGAGAGGATTCCTGCAGAGGAGTGGCATTTAGAGAATCTCACTCTCCTATTGCTGTCTCTCCACTGGGGTTAGAGAAAATCGATCCCACTAATTAGATCTGTGCATCACTGTTATTTTGTCTCTATGTGAGTGTGTGTATGTGTGTGTGTGTGTGTGTGTGTGTTCTGCATGTCCTGTAATCTATATTTAATGTTAGGAAGCAGAGCTTTAAAGAGCGCCACAGCTGGCCTGTTTGCTAATTAATGACATTTTCCCCTTTAATTACCATTCAGTGGAAGCCTGTGCTCTACTCTTCTCTCTTTGTCTTTGCTTTCTTTTATTCTTTTTTTTTTTTTTTAATTTCTTTCTTCCTTTTACTCTCTTTTTTTTTATGTTCTTCTTTTATTGCTCGGTTCTCATCATTTCTTTCTTTCTTGTCTTACTGCACCCTGTTTATTGGTTAGCTTCTCTTTCAAACACTTTTTATTTTTTAAGTTTTGCAGTTTAACCTCCTCCCTGTCTGTCAACTGTCACAGTCCCTGCACCCTTGAGCAAGACAATGAACCCAGAAACACCCACCGGATCCCGAAGTAATGTCTTAAAATGACTCATCCGTAGTTTGACATTTGAATTTTAAAAAAGTTTTCAATTTACAGTTCACTAAGATCTGAAATCATTGCAAATAAATCCTCCCATTTGAGAAGCTTTAACCAGAAAACGTTAAAATGATTAATGAATTATCAAGATCTCCATCAAAACCTGGCACGGAGAAACCAGACTATTGTTGTACTGGGCAGCTCTCATGTATGAATCTGAAGATGGATCTCACTCAAAAAGGAAAAATTGCATGGAGCTCACAACATAACTTCAGGTTAATACAAAACTGCATCTTATGCCCACTTGGCATTTCTCCGTCTCTCTCTTTTACTTCCATCTCTTTCTCTTCGTGGCTCAGATATCTGGATCGGCTGTTCGTCTGCCCGTGCAGAGCGAGCGAGAGCTGAGTCTCCATCTGCTTCTCGGCTTCGTCATCCCTCCACCCTTCTTTTCCTCTCTTCACCCTCTCTCTCTCTCTCTCTCTCTCTCTCTCTGGGATCTTGGTCCGTCACCACCTGTCAGATGTCTCTCTCTCTCTCTCTCTCGCTCGCTCACTCCAACTCTGTCTGTCCAACTGTCAGACAAAATTAAGAGTTAACCTAAATTGTCTGAAAAGACTGAAATGTGAAAAAAAAAGTGACCTGTCATTGACTTGATTGAAGAATCATTTTTTTTATAAAGTTATCTGCAGTGTTTTTCACATGAAATCGTGTCCTTATGTTTAATTCAAGGGCAAGATCAGTTTCTTCTAGTCATTTTATTTTCAACAGTAATTATGTGATTTTTTTCAAGTCCGCTAACTTTAACAACTTGGGCTTCCTTTGACAAAGTCATCTCTTCTTTCTTTGGTAACACTTTACTTGAATCATCCAGTTTAGCATTTATACAAGATTTATTCAGCGTTGTTTGTGCGTATTTGTTAAGAAATCTGACGTCATCACGAGGAGGAAGTAGAGGCTTTTTTTTAACATACATTCAGCTCAAGTTTTAGACTTTTGACCATGTTTAACATAGATATCTGACATGTTAACAGTATGAAAAAGACTCTTTCGTTTAGCTAGAAATGCTTATTATTATATCTTACGTTTGAGAACGTGCTAACAATGTTGAGTATTTTGAGAGTATTTCTGGATGTTGCTGAGAAAATGTATATTAATATCAATTTCTTTACAGACAAAGTGAGTCATACATCAGTTTTCTTTAAACCTATGTAATTTGACATATCAAAAAGCCGCCTAAACATACTGTGATGGAGCCCTGACTCCTTCTAAACTACCCTCGTGCGGTTATCTCTGCCATTCATATACTCGCTTTGTAAGCCTTCTACTTTTTCAATCTCCTCTGACATGGCAGGAATTGCAGAGGGTGAGGTCTTTTACTGGCTTTCACAGAGAGGTGACTCCAGATGATGAACTATATATTTCATTTCTCTTCCTCAATAGGAGTGTCAGTAAATTCACAAGTTATAGAAAAGTCCTTACATGTATCTACTTACATTTCTGAGGGCCAGAAGGTGTAGTGAACGATGGCTGGTATCAATATTTGGTTTGTGTGATAAGTAGGTAATTTATCTGCAGTGAAACTACTAGAAATAGCAATATTGTCTAAACAATTAGGGTTATGGTTAGGGTTAGGGTTATGGTTAGGGTTAGACTTGACTCAGACTCTAACTCGGTTGGTCTCCTTGGTCTATAATAAGGATTAAAACATCTGAGATCAAACTTTAATTTACTGCCCACACCTTGGCGTAACACCTCTGACAGAATGCTTTGACATGGCAGCGCCCGTTGCTAAGAAACAAAGTTAGAAAATAGCATGGTACAAACAGAAAAACCTACAGATTAGTCTCAGATGCAGAAGATGCTGGCATTCGAACCCTTAAATTTAAACCTGTAAATGTTTGTTTTGTTGCTTCTGGTTGTTTTTTATAATTTAAGTAAAGATGATGATATTGAAACCCATCACTCAAGTGACATTCAAAAAGACGCATTTCCATCCTGCATTTCTGATCCTGATCACATAAAGACAGTCAGTCTTTCGCAGTCAGAGGCCTCTTCCTGTTGAAACAGGTCACATGTCACCACTGTTAGTCATTTGTTGTCCCAGTGGTCCTCCAAGTTGTGGGATCAGTACCAAGAACTCGAGTCACAAACAATAGTCAAAATTGTTAATTGTCAAAAACAATGACTTTGTCCCACCTCTGACAGGAAGTGATAGGCTTTCCTCCATTTTACTGACACTTAATGAAGCCCCTCAGTTCAGCCTCTGTCTGAAACAGGCTGTTTTAGCTCCTGTCTCTTTAAGGCCCGCCTACCAATGAGCCCACCCTATTCTGATTGGCCAGCTCCCGGAAGCTGCTTCTAAATTACATCCAAACATGTTCGAGCCTGAATCCGAAATACGCAACAATGTGAACAACCCATGGAACAACCTTAGCAACAAAAATTACACAACGGACGGCCATTTGTGGGCATGAACGAACAATCTGATGTCATCACGCGGAGGAAGTAGAGGTAACTTTGCAAACCAAGTGTTCAGAGCAGACTGATGCTCTGGCTTTTGTGTTACAGGGAGCATTTTAACATACGTTCACCTCAAGTTTTGGAACTTTGACCATATTTAACATAAACATCCAACATAATAACAGTAAAAAAAAATGACAGAAAATCACAAAAAGTGTCTCCTTTTTAGGTGATCTGAGTGCTCCTCCAGTGCATTACCTGACAAGCAGACACTGCAGGGCATCCGGAGCACATAAGCAATAAACTACAGGAAATACAGCTGTTAAATGTGAGCGTTACAGAGATTTTATCATTTCATGCTTATTTTGTCTGCCCTCCACAACAGGTGGAGTTATTTATCCAGCCAGCTGCTCTTCAGACTGTAGCAGGTAGGACATTCGACCTGGCATATTAGATCGGCCATTCGTCAACCTCTTGCAACCGAATCAGCCTTTTATTTCTCAGACTCCGGGGCCCCTTGAGTGCAAGGACTCTGAGAATACAAGGATTGAAACGCACCAGTTATCCTAATTCTGTCCCTCTCCCCTTGCAGATGTCCCACTGCCAGTCGCCTGAATCAAATCTCACCCTCCAGTCATTCATTCAGGGCTGTGGGATGTGGGCTGTCTGTGCCGCGTCTCCAGCACTGGCTGTTCCTTTTGCCTTTATTTACGCTGTGTCTGTGAATATCCCCTTGTATCCCACAGCAGCAGATGACATATCACATCCCTCTCAAGCTTTTGTCAGGCAGCTAAATCCCGTCCCCATCGCTTTGGAGGGCCAACAGTGGAATGGGAAACCTTAACTCACTCCTGCAAAGCCCCGGCAGACAGCGGCCAGGGCCCGCAGCTTCCGATCAATTCCACTTCCTCTGAATATCAGTAAATCAAGCAGCAACAAGATCCCTCCCCTGGTCCGTTGACGCAGACTAATTCTGCCGGTTTCCTCGATAGTGATCTCTCTAAGACCCCCAGTGAATGGTGGAGAGAGAGAGAGAAAAAGAACTAGTGTAAAAAGCAAGCCAACAGGTCTACGGAGCAGGGATTAGCGGGTAAAGTGGATTAGGAAGAGGTATTCTGATATTCCGCCCAGGCTGCCGAGAAGGTCTTTAGAAAAGCAGAGAAACATCTGCTGGAGCTTAGTGAGGCAATGAAAACACTGGAAATCAGAATGGCTAGAAGACACACGCGTTAACACACAGAGATTTAAAACAACGAAGCCATGGCACGGGAACGAGCCATGGCTTGGTTCCCGTACCTTCACACTTTCATATATATATATAAATGTACATACAGCAGCACCCCGGGGTGCTTGTGTTTTTGGCTCTGTGTTTGTGCATCTGTGTGAGTGTATTTTTAAAAGATGGAACGCGTGTGTGTGTGTGTGTGTGTGTGTGTGTGTCATTTTAGAATGAGAGCGATTGCACCAGCTAGACAGGTCCTGGCAAATTAGAGCTCGTATACTGATTGAAGCCTTTGTATTCTGGAAGCCACGGGACACGTAGTCTCTCTATCGCTCTTTCTTTTACCTCCGTCTCTTGTTGTCTGTTCCTCCACCTTTATTTACAGCTCCATCGCACCGCTGACATAATGAGGACATGAGTTTCAAATGAGATGAAATGAGGTAAAACAAGGCTCCTGTCAGCATCGTTTTCCGGACAGCTTCTAAAAACAGCCGCCGCCGCCGCCGCCGCCGCTTCCTTAACTGGGCCATTAACTTGGAAGGAAGCCTTCAAAGTCCCTTCTTTGACTGAGCAAACAGTTCCAACAGGACGGTAATGTGCAGTTGAGTGTGATGCCGCTTTGATGGAATGGGCAGAAGCACCGCACGGCTGAGTGCGGATACAAAGCAGATATGGGAGTCAGAGAAATTTTGCATCAGAAGGAACCGGGTGACAGAACTATTTTTACTTTTTCCCCAGTCAGACGCAGTGAAACTAATTATTTCGGTGATGTCATTCGTTTAAGAATTCATTCACTTTGTTATCCACTTTAAATTGAAGCTTTATTATCAAAAATGTGGACTTTAGGGCTGCAACTGATTGATTTCATTACTAATCAGTCCAAAACACAAAGATATTCAACTTACAATGATATAAAACACAAAAAACGCAACATATCCTCACATTTAAGAGGGTGAAGACAAGGCTTTTCACTCAATAAATGACCATAATGATCATTAATTCATCAAAACTGTAGCTGTATGCTTCCTTTTTCATCACGCCTAGCTGTCGTCGGCCTTGTAACTTTTGATGAACTACTAAGTTTTTCGAGTGATATTTTTTTTGTCACTTTTATTTTATTGTGTGAAAAACTATTTTAGAACAAGGTCAATTTAGTAATTGTTCCGTAGCTTTCAATCATCACACAATCTTCATCCGCCGATGGAGTCAGCCCAGTCGTCCTGGAATTACATCCGTTCAGATTTTTTTATTCCCTCAGCACTTTAAAGGAGAAGTTCACAGTTTTTCCAAGTCTGTCTTAAAACAATTAGTTTTTTCTTGCTGTAATCATTCGTCCTGTTCATACCGGCCTTATGATATAAGTGATGAGGGACAAAATCCACAATCTGTTTGTGTAAAGATGTATTTATTTATTTCAGACGTCCAAATGAGTCAAATCATGTGAATATCTTCCAAAGTTACTGTTCTTCCACCACAGCTTAAAAGGGAAACGCTGTCCCAGGACGTTGGAAGATCACCGCTTCATTTGACTAACTTTTAAATACATTTTTGCACAAAATGAGGACTGTGGATTTTGTTCCCCTATCACTTACATTGTAAGCACATTCTGGTGGGATATTTTAATGGCTATTACCATTTGTCCACATCGGCTTGTTCAATCCTGACTTTAGAAACAGAAAGTTGCAAACTTCACCAGCCGACGAAGGTCACATAAAATCACGTGATGTAAAGTGAGGCTCCCATCAAGTAATATACTAATATTTATGTTGAAACGAGGTCGTAGTGAGGTCTAAGTTAACTCGGTTCAAAAGGACAAATGTGGTGTGTCACCCTGACCTTTGTGTGTAGCGTAACAGAGTGTGTCTGTGTGCTTTTGTGCATGTATGCCTCCCTCTGATGCAGCCATAAGTCCAGTCAGGGTGTAGTGTAGTTAAATATTGATGCCAAGCAGTGCCTGACTAGTCCCAGGGGAGGGCGGTGTAAAGGTTGTGGCTCTAACAGCAGGCCCCGGGGACCCTGCGGTATATATCGCTCACTTTCCTCTCCCCGCCCCCCAGGGCCATATTTTCTTTCTTCTCTCGCTGGCCTCTGTAGACTCACAGCAGTAGTAAATGCACCTTATATTTCTTCTTTTATTTATTTATTTTTATTTATTTAAAGCCATGAAATATTCTCTGCCAAATCTGCAGGCTGCCACACAACTCACGTCCATTTATCTAGCACAGTAGCAGCATGTTGTGTTGACACTAAGGGAAAGCCAAATAGACTGCCGAGGCTTCTCTGATGCACGTTTTCTTCTCCACTGGAGAACAAGAATAGTGGTTTCAGGCAAGTGTGGGCAGAGTTCTGACATGAAGGTAGTTATTTTTATCAACCGGTGGAAAAGCAAAGTCAAAAAGGGCAAAGCACACGGTTGGTTTAGTATTTTGTTATGGAAAGGAACCGCTGCAAAGCTGAACATGGAATAGTTACATGTGTAAAGATGATTAATAGTAATTTGACTCAAACAAACAATGAACTCAGTCACACGTTCGTTGTTTTAATGAGTCTGTCTAACCACGGTTTTCCTCAGAAGTTGTATTTTGGGTAAGCACTCTAGAGTACAGACGCTGTACTGGGTCGCAGTTTAATTTAATTAAATTTAATTCATCAACATTGTGCCTCTGGTCTTTTGCCTTTAAGTTTGAATAATAACAGTTCAGCTGTATAATTTGGGTCCCCATGCCTTTCCTATGAGGAGACGAGTTTTTGCAAACTTGTGAAAAATCCTCGCTGATAGCCCATTACCTCACACTGAGGACATGAAGAGACAAAGTGAGGTCAGTCAGGGTTTGAAACATCGAATTTCACTTTATCAAACTCTGTTGTGGTTTTAAAGCTATAGACAGGCTGACAGGCTTCAGCTGCAAGACAGTTTCCCTTCACAAGTAATAACAAGGACGTTCTTTCATTTTAAACCTCTTTGTGAAGCTATTGCCAGACAAACAAATGTTACCTAAATAGCTAGCCTCTTTACTTTTTGTAATTCGTTTAGTACTTACTGCTGCTCATATTTATGGGATGTGTATCCAAGGGTTTTCAGTAAAACACTCGGTCCTGCTTTAAAGGACTTTATAACTTAACAAGACAAAGTATCTTGATGAAACTTTTGGATGTGGTTTTGTTGACTTTACTATGTCCTTCATGAGGTCAAGGTTTGCTGACCGACACTTTGGTCCATGACAAAGAATATCTTAAACTAATGACTGAGGCTCCATGAAACTTACATGCATATTAAGGGTTTCTCCTACTCAACAGGTTAGCAGGATTTGTAAGCAGTTTACTCCCAATTACATCCCCTAAAAGTGAATGTTTTGCCTTATGAAAGTGCATTAACCAGCAACTTTTTATGACTTTTGTTAAGTCTCTTTATATTCAAGGCTAGGTGGCCTGCCTCTGCTGTAAAATGCTCTGGGAAACCTTTATAGTCAAAGTTATTATAGGGGGTTAATCCTAATATTTTTTCCTCTATTGCTAAAATAATAATAATAAAGATATATAAGTATTATAATGGGCAGATTGACATGAAATTTACTGTGCATTCTCATACTATGGCCTTTCCCTTTGCAACATTTGACAATCATCAAAATACACATCAGTTTTTGCCCCACCAAGTGTTAAAAAATTCATATTTACATTCATATTTTTTCCATCCATCAGTTTTGTAATGTGTAGAGAATGTATATAGCTGATAGTGAGGCTTTAGACTTCTTTTTAGCCTGAAAAAGCTAAAAATTTAAGTGAAAAATAATACAAATGTCTGAAAAAGGATTTTGCTAGCAGTTTAAAGTGACTCAGTAATGTTTCCTTGGTAGTCGCTCTGGCTAAATTGGTTCCTGCTACTTCAAGTAATAACAGTAAACTACTAGATTCCAGCCAGGTAAGAGAGACTTCCCTCAACAGCTTCGGTCAAATTATAAATCACTGTGCTGTTTGTAGAATAATTTCTGCATTCAGACTCGTGGCGCTACATGCATAGTGAGAGCCTCTCTGCTCACATTACAAATGGCTAAATGCAATATGCCCTCCAGGGCTGTGTTACAGCCAGATGTTCATTTCCTCTCTTGCGTTTTCTCACCATTTGCCTTCCCCTCCGTTGGCTCTTATTTCTCTCTCTCCCTCTTCTCAGTCCAGATGTCCATCTCTCCTGGGTCTTCCTCTCTGTTCGCATGTGACAGCCTGTTGTTCCCGCCTAACAGCTGGACAACACAACCCAGGTGTTAAAAAAGGTGTGTGTTCAAATTGGTTTGTTTAAATCTCATAGTATATTTGTGTTTGTATATGCAACTGATGAGTATATATATATATATATATATATATATATATATATATATATATATATATATATATATATATATACATGTTGTGCAGGGTAAAACATACAAAGAAAAAGCAGTACATCACCTCATATATACAGTTTTCCCATCATATATCCACCACCTGTTTGAAAGGTGGCTGGTGGAAGTTGATATTTTCCTCCTTCTCAGAAAACAGCAGCTGTGGTCAGCTTGGATTCATGTCAGTTACAACATAATCCAGTATGGTTGCAAGATTGTACTGCAGTAAAAGTGTAATAACATCCGTGGAAATGTTTCAAACCTGAAGCATAATCCATTTCTTCGCTCTCCATCTGTATAATCAATAGTCCACTGAAGTTTACACTAGATTTGGCAACTTTTAAGAACCATATAGTGACAAATTTAGCAACTTTTTGGGCAGAACTTTCTCTCCTTGAAAGGAGTCGGCGATATTTCTCAGTGAACGTGCACTATTGTGGACTGTCTGTGTTCAGTGAGCAGCTGCATGTTCAGTGGACCAATCATCAGCCAGACAAAGACACCAATAAGCTATCAATGTGCAAACTATTTAACTTGTCTTGGCTATTTAAGTGAGTTTATTCCAGTGTGTTTTTCCAGTTTGACTCCATTTTTTTTACTTAAATGTTTTTAAATCTTATATATATACAGTATGTGGTTATGTCATGATGTCACAGATATCAAATTAGCGCGTGATGTCATCTAACGACTTTTAAAGGAGCCTTTAGCTACTTTCCACTGAAAATAGTCGGCAACACTAGACATGTGTCATATGCACGTCTGCTATCTGAGAGTGGTATTAAGAGTAAAAGAGGAGAAGGATGCATACAAGGATACTCATACTAGTCACCTTTGATCTTATCTTGATAGTTGTAGTGATGACCTATAAGATTATATTAATTAATGTTTAAAGAAACAGAAAAATATGAATCTTTAGAAATGTTTGCTTGTATGTTGTCATTTCAGTTTGAAAGTACTATGGTTCTCTGACTTTGTGCATCAAGGTTTAAGATTATTTGTGCTTCCAGAGCAGCTCAGCTCCAGTAGGAGGCCTAAAAAAATCTAATTAGATTAGTTTTATTTATGCCAGGATTTGTTGTTGAACAATGCTGATCACTCACTGAAGGTCACAGTTTACCTTTTCATTCACCACCACATTGCTGAATGTCCATCTTTTTCCTTTTTTTTACTTGTATGTGAGCGTTTGAGAGAGACAGAGAGAAAGACAAACAGAGGCGGAGAGAATGAGACAGAGACGAAGTGTGCGGGAGTGTGCATTGCCGTCAATATAGCCAGAGAATTGAGTTATGCTCCTAAAGCTGCTCCTGCAATCTGGCCTCCTCGTCTTCATCCCTCCCCTCTCCCTCCTCTCCCCCATCTACTTCTCACTCTTTCAGTTTCTCTCCTTCACACACTCACTCACACACACACACACACGATATCAGGGTACGAGACTGTGTGTGTGTGTGTGCACTACTGTGTATTTGTGTGTGTGTGTGTGTGTGTGTGTGTAGGAGGTGTTTTGGCAGCCTCTGGTAGTAGAGTATAATAACAAAAACTGTCCGGTTGGCATTCACTCACATATCCCAGTACGCCCTTCGTCCTTCGCCCTGTCCCCCCCCCCCGCCCCTCCTCCTCCTCCTCCTCCTCTTCCTCCGCGCTCTTCTTCTCTCTTTTGCCATTCCTTTTCTCTCTGCCATCTTTTTGCAGCACAGATGAAACTCTCTCCTTCACACCAACTCCCACGCTCTCTGTACTCCTCCCTCACAGTCAGTTTTTTTTTTTTTTTATCATTTGCCTATCTAATTCTCTCAAATACATTTTCTCTATTTCTCCACGGTAGCCCTTCCGAGCGCTGAGATGCTCAGGCAGTGCTCGCACTTTAATTTTGTCCAAATCGCATTTGTGTCTCTCACTCGGCATGTGTACTCTGCAAATGTGTGTGCTGTTATAATTCCATCCAGTGAGCACCGAATGTCCTAACAAGGTTAGAAAGATGAGAATAATCTTAAATTACGGACATTTCAGCAAGTGCTCATGCGTTGATTTAGAGCTACGTCCCGATCCGAGCCCCTTAATACTGCATATCTATTGATACCTGTATTAATAATTATACTTTATGTTTCCCTTCATAACACAGCTGCACAGTGCACACATGAAGTAGAACTACATTTAAATGAGTCAACAATTTAGTAATGTGTCTGACAGCTTAATAGCTGTGCAGTAAAACAATGTAGGCTGCATCACAGCTTCCCTTTGAGCTTTTGTCTGTTGTGGGAGGAAGCTTTGAACAGGATTTGGACAACTTCTCTTCATCTCCAGCATTAATAAAAATGTTTAAAGGTACAGTGTGTAGAATTTGGTGGAACAGACTTGGCAGAAATGGAATATAATATTAATAAGTATGTTTGATTAGTGTACAATCAACGGAAAATAAGAACAGTTGTGTTTTCGTTGACTTAGAATGAGCCCTTCATATCTACAGAGGGAGTGGGTCCTCTTCCACAGAGCTGGTTTCTACAGTAGCCCAGAATGGACAAACCAAACACAGGCTGTAGAGAGGGGTTTTCACATTTTTTGGGAGTTTTGCGGCCCCTGTAGGTTCTCCTACATGCTAGGAAGGGGAGGGGAAGGCGAGTACAGTGGGGATGGGGGGGGGGGGTTATTCAGTTGGTTGCAATCTGCAACCTCACCACTAGATGCCACTAAATCCTACATACTGGTCCTTTAAATAGTTGCAAATGCCATTTGAATTACTTTTTTTTAAACACCAACCCAGTCATCGTTACCTGAGATAGCATTACGTCTGCCAAACACATCGGTTAGTTCTCATCCTAAAAGCCTTTTTTCTTGCAACGTAAAAACTGAAAACATACTGTGAATGGTGAAAATTTACTGTAACTAGCTCTAAACTGCAAAACGACACCAGTGCCTCTTCTGTATTTCCGTATCTGGACCATCAGCTGGTGAGCAGGCTGACTTTTTGCTTGAGACATGTAGCTTTATCCTCGGCCTTTAAGCACAATAGCATGTATATATCAATATACTGAGTCATGTAGTCTGTTGCATATCAATCAAGTCTGCTACAAACCACCTGTATTATCTACTAGGAACTGGAATATATCTGACCACACCGTATGTTTTCTTGTCCTTAAATATGTTAGGCTCCTTGCTTTCAACATATGACAACAATCCAATACATGATTTACAGAATATAGAGATGTATATGCGTATAGCTTTGCTATTGTGGTTCAATAAAACTTTAATTATAAGATTCATTTCATGATGCTGCCTCTCATTCCTAGCTTCTCCTCATTCTGGCTCATCTGTAAGGTAGCAACACAGATTATGTTTGATAAAAAAAATACTAATAAGAAACCACTGAACTATGCCCTAAATACATCTTTCTGGACTTATAAAACTCCCTATGCAATCTTAACGAAGCAGAATGGGTTAGCAGTGTTTATATGTTAACCATTTCGATCAATAAACCATTTTGAAACAGTGAATTCTAGTGAAAAGAATAAGACTTACAGTAGAGAGCTGCAGGTTTGTTTGGAGCCACAGGAACTATTTTGTCTGACTTGCAGCTACTGAAATTGTCAATCTGCCTACATTTGCTTCTTGGCTGGAAAGTGATCCCACTGTGGTTGAATAAAACACTCAGTCGTACCTGTTCATGGAACCAGTAGCTTGACTGAGTGAAATAAATCAACAGGGAGCATGTTGAAATGTATTAAACTAGAAAGCACTCAGAGGTGATGGGATGTTCAGAGAGTGTTCCTAATATTTTTGCCCCCCTCGTGTATGTTAATGGAGTGGACAAAATATAAGGAACACCATTCATTATAATGCACTCCAGTACACCATCACCACCACCCATTACAACCTCAATAATAAACATAAATTATCACCTTTCTGACAATGTCAACAAAAACTGAAAATATATAAGCTTAGTAAATGCTGAATTTATCGCAGAGCTGTTAAATTGGATTGCATTAGATTGAACAGGTGAACCTAATAAAGTGGCCGGTGAGTGTACAATAAAACAGTAATGGGAAACATTAGCAAAATAAATAAAAACGTATAAAAGTGAGATAAACTACATAAAAAAAGCTTTATAAACAGAATATTTAAAATATTTAAAAATATACGAAAGAAAGAAAAATATGCACATCAGACTCCTGAACATTTTTACTTGGATACAGAGAGAAAACGTGTAATATTCAGTACATATATGTAACCATGCGCACATAGACTGAGTACAAGCTGGGTGCTTAGGGCAGGCTAAGTGAGGTTGAAGGTTGATGTGAAAAGATGTGTTTTAAGTTTGCTAGCCTCTTGAATTTGGATAGGAAGATGATTCCAAAGAAGAAAGGCTTAGTAAGAGAAGACATTTTATGATTGTAGTCATCGTAAAGTCCTAGCAGGTATATGAGGAGTGACTAGACGTGATAAGTAGGATGTTGCAAGACCGTGTAATATTTTATAAGTTAAAAGTAGAATCTTGAAGTCAGATCTAGCAAGTACAGGAAGCAAATGTTATGAAATGAGAACAGGGGTAATATGATCAAGTGTTCCAGTCTTGGTTAATATCATAGCAGCAGTATTTTGTACAACTTGTAATTTGCTAAAGGTTGATTTCAGTTAGCCAGAGGAAAGTGTATTACAATAGTCAAGCCTACATGAACAAGTGTATCAGCCATAGAAAGAATGGAACGAATCTTGGCAATATTTGGAAAAATGCAGTTTTTGTAATATTGTTAATATGTTCTTCAAAAGAGAGATTAGGGTCAAACAGGACACTGAGATTTCCAACACAAGGACTTTGTGAAATTGTGGAACCAGCTTTGTTTACAGTGAGATCACAAAATTTGTTTCTAATCAGCTTTGGACCAAGAACTAGTCTTCTCAGCTTAGTTTCTCCATGTATGATCATGTCAGAGGAAATCCATTAATACAATGTAGTTATAGCATTGTAATTATTATAACAGTATAGTACTAGTATAAACAGTAAAGCATACATTCACCAGTAAAATATCTGATTGATCATCACAAGTTCAGAGGGCTGTTTTGCTTCATATTGATCACTATTCTCGCCCTGCCATCACTCCTCTCACTGACCTCTCACACTATCACACTCACAGACACCTGACTGAGTCACAGCAACAACCGAACAAGACATAGTGGACATTTCCGCAAAGCGACGTTCAACCTGTGAAATGGACTTGAATCATACGGCGTTATGCCACCGAGAGCACCTCCGTATTTCAAGATTTGCGAATCAAGGGACTAGATGTCTTATGCATTAAAATCAAGATAATCAACTTGATAGACATACTTGATACAGTAACTGATTTACATGATGAACAGACTGATTATCACAGAGCTTTGTTCATTAGGACGTAAAATATGCGCACACACTTTCACAGAATCAGAAGGTGGTTCTGTTAAATTCTTTTAAAGGATAAGTCCCGTCTTGTTCACTTTTGCCCACAACCTAAGCTTTTCTCTGAACATCCCCATCGCTCCCTCTGCCTCTGACGCACTGTAAATTTACATCTTGTCCTTTCTGACTGTGTGAAAGAGATTTGGAGCCTTTTAGTATCTTTTTAAATAATGAGATTGGTATTATTTTCCATTTTAACAACATTCAAATTCAAGGTGTTATCATTGGATATTTGTAATGTTATATCAAATAGTTATATAGCAACTACTAAGTTAAGCTAATAGTATATTTGGGTACATTTGGATTTCCTCTTAACAACCAAAGAATGTATTTGAATGACCTTTTTAAAGGGGAACGCTACCGATTTTAGACATCTAAGTCTATTTACAGGTTGGCATGTGTGAAAAAAGTATCTACTGTGGCTCCAGAGAGAGCTGCACTAGTCTGATAAATTGCCTCCAGTCTTCTCACAACATCAGTTGGGGCTGAAGACTGCAGGTGTGTTAGCACAAGCTAGCATAACATGCCTGAACCTGTGGGTCGAGTTGAGTTGCATTGTGGGTACTGTAAGTGCCAGGTTTTGACAAGGAAGAAGAATGCAATGAATAAAAAAGAAAAAAACAATATCTCTGGTTCTGCTGCATTTATTTTACTATTTTTTTAAAGTACAATACTAAATCAGTGGAGTTTTCTTTAAAGGATTAAATAGTTTTAAGGATTTAACAGTAAACAATGCACCAATTAAAATATTCAGCAGCTCCACAAATATTTTTATTAGAAAGGAAATGAAGTTTGTTAGACCTCAGGGATACACATAATACATTTTGGTGAGAAACACTGAATGTAAACATAACTTTTGCTTGTTTACAAGAGAACTCCACAGGGTGTCTTTAATGCAGATCTGGATCCAGACGCAGATACAAAAACTTTCCAACAACATTCGCCTCTGAATGTTTTCATTGGCTGCATCATTGTCCACATGCTGTATATCTGTTTGTACATGTGTGGGAGAGAGAGGAACGATATGTAGTCTGTTGTAGAAAGGTCATTGTTTTGTCATTTTCCACATGCAGGCGAAGCAGCGACTGTAGTTTCCCCTTTGTAATTAGAGTCCTGCATGACTGTGAGACCAGTGTGTCCATTCCCAAAACAGATGTGAGCCCTTTAACCTCAATCAATAATTACCTGTAATACCGTCAGCTTAAACAGTAGCTCTGCCGAATCCACATTCTGTTACTCTTTTTTTTTTAAAAAAAAAAAACATTCATTAAAAATGGTCCGATTGTGTGAGGAAATGTTTTGGTTTATGTTGAACAAAAAAAAAAGGAATTTTAAAGGAGATAATGGCCCCGTCATTAATGGCTTTTTTTTCAGAATTTCATCATTGTTGCTTTACTTGTCTGTTATGAGTAGAGTGGCATAATTTGGGTTTATTTTATGATTTTTTTTTCTTCCCCCCCCCCCCCCCCCCCCCCCCCCCCCACCTCCACACACACACACACACACACAGTCGGAAGAACAGAGTGATAATAGAATCATTGATGAATGAGCTGAATGCAGTTAGGGAAGCATGAAAGAGAGAGAAGGGGCGTGTTGAGATTAACGTAGCACAAAGCAAATTGGGTTTGCCATTATTACACAATTCAGACTGCAGAAAGCCCCTAACCATGAGAGACAAATGAGGCCTGAGATTCATAAAAGCTCCATTAACGGGAGCAAAGGGAGTGAGGGCAGACCATCAATGGGTCCGTTTAATACCAAACATTTATAGATCTGTGTCTATGGCCTGTGGCGTGTAATGACTAGACTGCAGGGCTCCTGCTTTCCAGGGATATCCAGACCGCTAAATTAGGATCAAAATAGATTCTTTAAAAAGCTTCCCTTCTCAAACCAGTTCACTTAGTCTCGATCTCTTGACTGTGATCCTTAAGATAGCGGGAAGCTGCTATTCATTAACTTTTTAAATCCCTGTTTTAAAACTAATGCTGTAGCTTCTTCCATCCTGTTTTTATTTACCAGTTCGCCTTTTAATTAAGCTAAATCAACCCTCTGGTGTTGTTATATGAATTCTATCATCCTCACAAATCTCTGACTGTTTTGTAGTTCACTTGGATGTTGGCATTAGCAGGTGCGTCTGGAGATCAATGGAGTTGTCAGCGACTCCATAAAGCCATCACCATAACCATAACACAGCCGCTATCATACTCCGCTTAACTGACTGAGAACACATCATCGCCCATTGAGGCTAATGTGCTAATACGTCTTAGTGCTAATGTCAACGCGACGGTGGGACTCGATGGATGAGGCCCCCAGCGCAAACCAGATTATCCGGCCGTCTGACTCTCTCAAATGGCCAGAGTAGGGGAAATAGAGTGTCTCATTATCATCATCTGCAGACGGCTCTTCACTAATCTTGAAAAAAACGACGCCATCAGAGTCTGTGAATATTTGCTTAGCGGGCAGGAGCACTGAGGGGTGCTTGCTGGGGCAGATTGGCAGGCGTTAAGTCGCACACACTCATCACAAGTAGTGTCAGTGCTCAACGCAAGGGCATCTGTCAGCACTATATAGATACAGATGTGGGTCAAGTTTCAAACTGAGTGAGGAGAGAGAGACGGAGCAATGAGCCGATTGGGGGATAGAGGGTTTCTGGGATTGTTTATTGCTGAGCTGTAATTGGATAAACCTGGCGTCTAACCTCTTTAGGCCTGTCACATTGCTTCATCCTCAGGAGGCCAATCTCAGATGCCCTGATTGAGTTTATGCTCAATTGAAACTTATCAGCTTTTTTTTTTTTTTTTTCCTTCCTTTGTTTTAAGAGTGCTTGAACAAAGAGGTGCATAAGTGTGATGCATTGGCTCCTTTTTTATTTGTACAAAGTTGGGTCTGAAAGCAGGAAGTAGCATTTTATCTGGGTTTAAATCATCACCGAGGGTGTTAATGTGCTCATTCTGAGCTGATACGCGAGCAGTTCGAGCTTTACTTCCACATTTGGGTGTTTTCATTCCTCCAGGCTGAAATCCGACATGAAATTGCCCCAGGAATGTCTCTGCACTAATATAACACCATGCCAACAAGTACATGTTCAACTGCTGCAAGCAAACATGAAAAATCCTACAGTAGTTGCCATGAGCAAACATATGTTATAGGGTCTGTCTTGATGAAGAGTGATATGTATTTAAAAAAAACCCATAATTTTCCTCTTCTATGCTACATGATTACAATGAACTCTATTTAATTCGTGTCAGTCACGCTAATTAAACAAGTGGTGAAAACCACAGTGAAGTCACACTGTGACAGGTATGATCAGTTAATATACCAGTTCTAGAGATGCTTGATCAAAACACACACTCCTTTATGCAATTCGTCACCTTTAACAGAACACTCTTTGCAAATAGATACTGTAAGAGATGAAAAACTTTTCAGATTTGGCTATTTGTATTGTTGGTTTAATGTATTTGTTGCAACAGATGGGCTCGTGCAGATGTCGGATCAGTCGGCACACAATTAATTCTCTTGAATCGTTTTAGCCAAATGGTTGTCTTACCCTTTATCACTGCAGTTAATCTCAAAATAAGTAAAACAGACTCTGCTGTTTGTACAACGGACCCATGATGATCTTACCCAAACCTAAGATGATCATGTCTGTGTCAAACAACACACAGACCAGAACCTGATCATAACTAGGACCTTGAATCTAAAAGAAAAGCGACTTGAATTGGCCTGAGTCCAGAGTCCAAAGTTAACATGCACTGTTTGATAATACACTGTTCCAGCTGAAATTTATACATATATATATATATATATATATATATATATATATATATATATATATATATATACCTTTTTGACTGTTTTATGAGCGGGAAAGGTTGGGCATTATTTAGATTTTATCAGTTTTCTTTCTGTTCATTGATTCTGGTTCTTGTCAGTCCCTGGTTCTGATTCTTTGTTTGAGCAAGAAAAGAAACTTTTAGAGCAAAACCGTTACTTTCAGCAGGTTTGAGTAGTCATGAACAGTCACAAAAGATGAAATGTTCTGTAATTCTTCAATGTTTCTCCTTACATACCCCAACCAAACAGCCATTTACCTCCATTAACAAACTCTCTGATTTCACTTCACTTCTTGCACATAACCTGCAAAGTAGAAGGTAGTACCTCTGAAATGTGCTTGTTCAAATAGTATGTTCTTTAACAATTCTCCACTTCTTAAAAGTTTGGAAATGGTTCCAATTCAACACTGGGTTCTGACCTTCCCTATAAGGGTCCCTTTATTGTTTCTATCACTTGTTCCCACCAACAAAACACTTAAAAACACACATACCAGCCACAAACTACACCATACCTATTCACAGTAAATGTCGACCTATAACCTAGGCAGATCAGAAAGTTTGGACTAAAGACCTGGTTTCTGTCAGACTTGGTTCTTAGGTTTTTGGTAGTGTAGTTTGCCCGAAAAACACATTCACCAAACCTGGAACGAGCTTCTCCCTCTTGACTTTCTGTGGCACACACACACACTCTTCTCTTTCGTGTAGTCAGGTTTTTTCGGACTCATCTATTCACCTCTCCTCTCATGCTGATTCATGCCTGTCTGCCTTCCTCTCTTCATGAGTTACTTTCCAGAACCAAGGTGCTCTTTACATTTGAAAGACCAATTTCTTCTATTGGATTAATTCATCAAAGTTGCCTCGGAGCACACTGACCACTACAGCAGGATGAGAGGAGGTAGACATGAATGTAGACAGACCATGAAAGGCCAGTATCACTAACTGTATCCTGCCTTTCTATGTGCATTTCACTCCAAGCTATAATTTTGACTTTAACCTAAAGAGCCTGTCTGTGTCATGATGTTTAAACCATTTGAGATAGTGGGTTTTTTTTTTTTTTTTTGTCTTTTTGTGTGAATCTTTCTTTCCTGATCACTCAGTTTCACTCATCAAAGTTTAGAAGTGTAAAATATATTCAAATAACCATCAGCTTGCTGGTCCAAGACTTTGGTCCTGAGTAACATATCTTGTCACCTGCTTGCCCAGTTGCCATGAGATTTTGTACAAATATCCAGCGTCTCTATAAAATGATCACTAATAACTTTGGTGACCCTCAGACCTTTTGTTTATCTTCACCATCTGCTATCTCAAGAAATATAAAAACTGAAAGTGCAAACTGCTAAGAAATTTAATGAGAACATGAGCTTTCCCTTTGAGCAATCCTCAAGCCGAACTGTCAAGTTTGTCAACGATATATGTTTGTTAGTCAAGGAAATAGAATTCAGTGAAATCTAACTGGCACATCAGTGCTGCTGAGGCTATAAACCTTTTGATTTTAATGACTCTGTCTTCTTTTCAGCACTGCAACAGCAAACATTTTAAGAACAGCATTCATCTTAAGTATCTTTTTCATTTAGACCAACATATTTTTGCAGTGTAATTAACATGGGGGCTAGGCGGTTTTTCATCTTTTTTTTGATCAGTTGTTTGGTAGATGTGGTCGGAAAATTTGTCAGATTTGTGGAACCTTTCATTAGCCTTTAACAGAGCTTGAAGAGAGCAGTTTGTACCCTGTGGTCTGACCCTAATTTGTTTTTCATTGGTCTGAAATGTTGTGGACGCCAGTCACATAGTTTCTTTACTCAACAGAGATTTTGTAAACATCATCTTATGAGATCAGAACCTAAGAACACAACGTTTCAGCATGGTTTTGCCCTCAGTTTACTGTGTTATGTTAGGTTTTCCATGAGTAATAGCTGACAGGCAGATGCCAACATCTGTCTTATACCCATAAACCCTTGTGTTTTGCAAGCATTTCCCGTATTCGGTTTCAAATATGCTTTTCTCTGTTAATGATCCACACAGCAGTTTTATTGGAAAACAGACCGGGCCACATTTGTAAAATGGTATTATGGTCAAATTAATCTTAAACACTGGCTTAAAGTAAATCTTTTGAGTATAAAACACTCAAATGTAGCTTGGTGCTTCATGGAGAGTGGAGGCTGTGGTGAGCTTGGATTCACGGGTGGGAAGAGGTTTCAAAACAACCACAGAAAGTTCTTTAACCGACATCTTGTGAACGCAATGTGAATCTAGACTTTATTGGTGCACTGAAAGAATACACTGGCAACTGAAATGGGTCAAAATGGCTTGGAAGAAAAGGTTGGTAGGTCTTGTGTGGCTACACATTCTTTTGAAGTACAAAACCAAACAGCTTTATCTAGAGATTATCTGGAGATTACTTGATAACTAATTGTTGGCGTTCCCAATAAATACAAATGACTTCATAATTTGAACTCGCTCAGTAATTCCAGTGATCATAACTTAACAGTGAAATATAAACCTCTGCTAACTAAGTTAAACATCGCAGAGGATTCAAGATGTAACATCTGCTGTCACTCCTCAATTGAAAACTACCCACGCACTATAATTCAATCAGTATTTTATTTTCCAATTTCCCTGCTCTCATTGCTTGGATGACCATGTTAACTTGTTCGCCTCCGTCTTCCGTGCAGATTAAGTTGTAATTGGTTTTTTTTTCAAGAGGCCAGTGGGTTGAGCTGAATCAAAAGGCCCTGATTTGGTTTTCCTGTTCCTTCATGACCTGGGATACCTCCGAGTTAGAGCCCCAATCTCTCTCTCTCTCTTTCTCTCTCCCCGCCTCTCTTTGTAGAACCAGTGGTGGAGTGTGTTAGTCCAGGTTGCATCCCTGTTCATTACCAAGGGTTTGATGCGGCCCCCAGATGACAGCTCAGCCCCTATATTACCTCCGCCACTCGCCAGATTTAAAATCAAATTAGCTGAGCGGCTGAATGAAAGCCCTTTTAAAGCTCCCCGTACACGCTCACAACCACACAAACAGAGAGAGAGTGCAGAGAAAAATGCTCGATTATGCATTCAAACCTTACATTTAAGCATCTTGCACACGCTGCTGTGTCTCCAGTACTATAAGGGAACAGTATATGTTGTACAAGATAAACATATTATGAAGAATATGGATATTACTCTAGTGTTATTTTCATAAACAAGCTCTAATAGTACTTGCCGCTGCAGCATGCCCATCAATTCAACGACACCGACTAAAATGTGCTTGTCGTTCCTCTCAATTAACTTAAAGTCATAATTGGAAAAGGCTAAGTAGCTGTTGTCTGTCTTCAGCGTGGGCTGGGAAGCAGAAGTTCAGTCAGTGGCTTTTAAGATGTGTGCACGCTCTCCGGTTGCTATAGTGTGATTTGCAATAACATACGACTGTCAAAAGAAATGAATCACGTTACTTAAGTCAGTCATTAAAGACCTGCTATTCCTGTTACACAAAGTACTCACATCAGCAGCGCCCCGTGACACCAAAGCAAGCTTTTAAAGCTCTCACCTGTGACATCCCTCCGTTTCTTTTTTTTTTACATCCTGGCTAAATCTTTGGTGGTTAGTACTTATTGCTGTGTGTTCTTCCAAGATCACTTGTCAATCAAACAGCATGGCAGTACTATGATGTCTTTGTCCTTGGATTCTCTATATAAAAAAAAGAAACTCTAGAACAAGCCATAAATGTGAAACATGACAGTTCCTGTGCACAAAAAGTATTTCTTCCAGAATCAATCTACGAGACAAAAGGTGTTTACAAACAGTAATAAAAGGGTAGAGGCTTATATCTGTCTTATATCGTCAATAAAAAGTGGAGAAACGAGGTCACAGGTTATTACTTTAAAGTCCCCATCTATCCACAAAGTTGTTGTGTGTACTGTTACTTCACTTGGATGTTTCACTGTGCAGAACAATGCACAGTGCCAGTGGAGGCTGGTCCATAGAGGCAGAGTAGGTTGATCCTTTATTTTTTGAGAGGCAAGAGGGAGATCAAAATATAAAAAAGAATATTTGGTTGAAATAAACCATTACCAAATATCAGTATTATTTATAAAATATTTTTTCTCTCTTCTTTGGAAAAAATCCATTATTGAAATTCTGGTTAAAATGCTCCAACAGCGACACCTGCAGGGCAGGAGGAGAAAGAGCAGTGTGTGTGAAGTGGTAGTAGGGGGCAGTAGGGGGCAGAGGAGGACCGGCTCCTGCTGTCCTCTGCAGGGCGGGATCTCTTACATCAATTTAATGTATATCATTTTTTTTCATGCTAATCTATGATTGGCCGAGACATGTAAAATGACGCTCCAAGGGAGGATGTCCTCCCTAACTAATCAACAACCAGAATGCAATATTGACATCGCGTTGGTCCAATTATAGTTCCCAGATTTCATCTTCAATTCTCTCCACTTTAAGGCAGAGTAGCAGCAGTAGATAACGCAGTAGATAGCTGCTTGTGTTAGCCAACGCAACAGTTAGCTTGTTGTAGCAGCCTGAAGGACTCTTTATGCATTCATGGAAGGACTGTTAAGAATGGATCTGGACTGTGCGGTGCAGCAGCGGCAGGACGCTAGCGTTTTTAATTGCGTGGTTGTTCAGTCACCTGTTGATGTTGTGTGATTTGTGAATGAGTGTGCAGGAGGTCTGGCTGCTTGCTTGTGACAATTTCTTTAGTCTGTTTTTAAGCACTTTGTTGGTAAAATGACACATCCTGAACCACTCCACGGCTAAAATTAGCACTTCTTTGTTTAGAAATAATATGTATATGCTGAATGTCTTTAAAGAAGCAGTCTTTTCACCACTCAGGGGTTTTTGCTTTTGAAAGCAAATTGTTTTATTGGCATATAAAATTGCCCCCCACCCCTCCGATTTCATCAGGTGGGGGACAATGATATAGTTTGATGCAGTTTGTTGTAAGATTCCGTGTTGGTTTTCCTCCCGTCCTCCCTGAATTTTCTGAGTCACCAGCCGCCACTGGTATGTGCTGAGTTTGATATAAGAAGGCATTTTTCACTTTCTTCTGCTGAAGAGGAAAAATTTCCATGTGCTCACCTTAAAACTCTTATATCTTCAGTACGAAGTAGTTCCAGTGAAGCAGGGGCACTGATTCTGGATCGACATGTTGCTGATGAATCTTTTAGATATGTTCTTTTCAATGCTGTGAGCACCACAAACTAAATTCCATTCACCTCTATTGTATTTCAGTGGAGGCAGAAATCTCAGAGGCAGATGTCACAAAACCTGATCAAATAAAACCAAAACTATTTGCATGGCTAGATACAGCTAGAGTTAATGAATGAATCCTATAAAAGCTGCACTAGGCAGCTTTAAAAATAGCAAATAGAATAAACTGAACTTGAACATCCACAAATCCGGTTAGGTGACATCCGTACACTCAGCAGGTGGGTTTTTCCTCCAAAGTCTTGCCCCCAACTTGCAAAAAAAAGGCTGTCATATTGCAGACACCCCTGCACAAAGTCACTCTGGTGATGGTGGTGATCTCAGTATTGTGGTCAGTTGTACATGCAGTACCACAAGGTGACTAATAAGGAGGAAAAGACTGACGCAAGAGGTCCCAATATCTTGCCCCCATGCTGCTTTATTCACATGCTCGCCCCGCCGTGTCTTCCTGCACCCACGCTCTGCTGTAATGAGGGTCCCTGGAGTGCTGGGAAAAAATCTGCACTCTTCCTCTAACCCCCCACGGTGTGTGTTCATACGGTGTGTGCTCATTTGCTCATTGACATAGTCCCTTCCAGATTTATGTTGAGTTTTAATGGAGAGGCTTTTGCAGTATAAACAGACACAAAATACCATTAGTAGCTTACAATGTAGATTGCAGTTTGAACACGAGAAGATAATATTTTTGCTTCCACTGAGGAGGTAGATTAACAATGTTGTTTGTCTGTCAGTTAGAAGAATATCCTGCAAAGGTGTGAATAGATGTCAATGAAATTAGGTGGAATCACAGGCCAAGAAACTAATTAGTTTTAAGTGTGTGGATCTGGAGCAAAGATACAGTCGGCATATAAACTGTGGTCCATCCAATTAAGGCAAAAATTTGAAAGAAATCATCTGAAAGAAAAAAGTATAGTCCATACCTATTACTGCCTGAACAGATTTCCCACCTTTTCACCTTGTTCAAATTTAATCATATTTGGAACGTAACCCAAAAATGTGAGGCTTATCTGACATTTAAAAACTGAACATTTCAACATGAACTGTACAGAACTTCACAGTGCACATTCATGCAATGCTATGTGATGACAGATATGGCCAAAACAGTTTTTCTCCATGCAAGATTTAGATGTGTGTTACTGAAAAGAAGATTAACTGGCCTTTTTTAAAAAAAAACTTCCTTTACCCTGTCGTAACTTTGACTTTTGAGGAACCTGTCTACTCATGTAGCTGCCGTAGTATAAATGAAGCCTTTTAAAGCTCTTTAAACTGCCATAACTCTTGAAGCATCATTCAGTTGCATCCAAAAATCAGCTATGAGTGAGTGAGTCCTGTTAAATTTGATGACAATCCCCAATATGATTTGTTTTTCAAAAGTCATGGCTCAAAGCACAGAAAAGGATTCAGTTAGATGCTCCTTTTATTTATTTTTCCTCGTCAAACTTGAGCACAGGGGAACAAATGCACAGATTTTTCAGTTATGCCTTCCTCAGTGTGCAATAGTTCATCAGTTCCATGGTTGAGTCCTTTTAACTTTACAACAACAATGAGTGTCAATCAGCTTATTACCAACAGGTGCACCAATTCGCTACCTGTAATCAGACCTGCCTAATTGAAAACCTTGCAGGGCCACTTCCCAACATTAAATCCCCAAAACCAAAACCATAAATACATTTACAGATTTATATACAGATACACAATCAAACAGATATTAATGTGGGTCATATGGGCAACATCAAAACAACTTCCAACCACCATTGACCACAGATAAAAATCATGGCTGCCATAAGCCAGCACAATGAAGATACTGATATAGTATCTATATACAGATATAGAATTATAATTTCTTTAAATTATATTTTATTAAAAACAACAACAATAAAGGAACACTCATTTAGAGGGTTGTTCAGCCTTGTTGGAGGCTTTCTGGTGCCTTACAGTGTTTTTCTTTAATTGTACCTAAAACAGAGACTTAACCATAAAATGGGATTTTTCCAATGGACTGATCTTTTGTCCCATTCTAAATGTCATGAGGGGCCCAACTACAGCAAAAACCCACACAAAAGAATCACTGAGGCCCATTACATTACACAGAGATAGACTGTGTGGGTATGTCAAGGACTCTTGCATAGCCATTACTGTTAAAAAATAATTGATTGCATTAACCTGCCCTTTCACCATTTTACAAGTCCGATCCATATTCCTAAGTGGCCATGTAGTGTGGGGTTTTAACCTAAGAGGAAACGGTGTAATGATTTTGTCAGGCCAGTATTGAATTGCTCAGTGGTGTTGGTGTTACTCATGGTGTGCTGCTTTTCAAGCATCCGCACCACAACGGAAATGTCAGTGTGTCATTTCTATTGAGAGATATCCACACACACACACACGTTTATGCACACATTCAGATAAAGCACTCACACTGCAGGTTTTTTTGTGTTGTATCTTTGTTGTGCTGGTAAAGGCTTTTAAGAGATTTTTTTTAAAGTGGAGCTAGCTGAATTAATGCCAATAGTCAATATGTTTACATTTAAGGATTTGAATGGATACAAATTACCAAAAGAAAGAAGCACAATTTTCATTTTTTCAATTTTCACCAAAAATTGAATCCTTAGTACTATGTTGTATCGAATATAAGATGACCCTGATTATAAGAAGACCCCCCTTTTCCAACAGCTGTTTTTGGAAAAAGATTTTCTGAACAACATTTTCACACTCGTACTGTTGGGAAAGTTTCTTGGAGAAAATGATAACCCAAGTGAGTCCTCATCCTTGAAGCCTTTTCTCTCGTGAAAGTGAAATAATTCCTTTATCTGTCACACACACACACTCACACTCTCTTCTGTCAGGCTCTTGGAAGCGGTCAAATTATTTTCTCTGGCAGTTAGCATTTTTTGTGTTTGAGCTCCTCATCATCTGTGATAGCAAAAACACATTACCATGACCAGCTATGTAGGATCCTACAGCACCTGTTTAATCTTAGCCTGAGCCAGGAGAAGGTTCCAGTGCTGTGGGAGACATCCTGCTTGGTTCCGGTAACTAAGAAGTCTTCTCCATCTGCCCTCAATGACGATAGACCGGTTGCCGTATCATCACACATCATGATAGTCCTGGAGAGACTGATATTGTCCCATCTCAGACCTCAAGTGAGCACCTCTATGGACCCACTGTAGTTTGGTTACTGCCCCAAGGTTGGCATTAAAGACACCTTCATCTACCTGCTTCAGGGAGCCCACTCTTACCTGGACAAAGCAGGCAGCACTGTGACTCTGCAGTTGTGGGGTGTGTCAGTGGTGGACAGGAGACTCACTACAGGGAACTGGTGGACCACTTTGTGGCATGGTGTGGGAACAACCACCTCCTTTTAAATGGTATAAAGATGAAGAAGACAGTCGTAAATTTTAGGAGGACCAGGACTATGCTAAACACTATTTTCATCCTCGGACAAGAGGTGGAGTTGGTAGAGGGCTACAGATACCTAGAGATTCACCTTGACAACATCCTTGACTGGAAATATAACCCTGAGACTGTTTTCAGGAAGGAACAGAGCAGATTTTATTTCTTGAGGAAGCTTAGGTCCTTCAATGTGTGCAGCAAGATGTTACATATCTTCTATCAGTCTGTTGTGGCAAGTGCGATTTTCTTTGCAGCCATCTGCTGGGGCAGCAGCATCAGAGCCACCAACTCTAAGAAACTGACCAAATTGATAAAGAAAGCAGGCTCTTGCTGAAGACTGCTCTGGAGCCCCTAGAGTTGGTTGTGGAGGGAAGGATGTTGCACAAGTTGCTCAACATAATGGACAACACTACACACATACCCCCTACACAACCTTCTGGTCAGACAACAGAGTGTCTTCAGTCAGAAGCTCCTTCAGCTCATTACAGGAGGTCATTCCTGCCTACTGCAATAGCCATCTACAATAACTCCCTTCTATTCCGAGAGAGGAGACTCCTCCACTGAGTGGCAATGCACAATGGACATTTCAGATTTAATTTGCAATGCACAATGCATATTTTACATTTAATTTGCACATTAATCGCAATATCTTGCCTTAAAGTTTAAAATTCTATTTTTATTCTAATTCACACACACACACCTCATTGTGTGTGACCTACGTGTCTCCATTCAAAAAGAATAAAACATCGTCCTACATTTGGGCCAATACAGTAGCTTGGAAAAACAAAATTTTTAGCCATGTTAGCACTGTGATTCTAGAGATGGCATATTGGTCGGCCAGTCCACCACTTTGGTCCAGACTGAAATATCCCAGTAACTATTGCATGCATTACCATGAAATCTGGTACAGGCATTCATATATCCCCCAGGATTAAATGTAAGAAGTTTTGGGATCCTTTTACTTGTCATCTAGCGCCACCATCAGGTCAAAATTTCAATTCATCCAAGTTTCAATTCAACCAAATACCTGCAAAACTACTGACATTCAGCCTCAGTCGTACCTTGTAATTAGTGCTAATCACTGCAAACTAATACAGTAAACATGGTAAACATTATACCTGTTAAACATCATTATGTTAGCAATGCCAGTGTTAGCATACTGACATCAGCATTTAGCTCAAAGGCAAGGCAAGTTTATTTGTTTAGCACATTTCAGCAACAAGGCAATTCAAAGTGCATCATTCAAAAGCATAATTTAAAAGCATCATTGTTCCTACTGCAGCCTCACAGAGCTACTGGAGGGCTGCTGTAGATCTTAAGTCTGGTTATGAAAAAACTAATAGACCCAATTGATGTTTCTTACAAGCAACAATCTAATAAAAGAAACAACATAATGTCCATCTGTTTAGAGCTGAAACAGCTGTGTGAAAAATATCAGATTTTTCATAAACAGCCAAAATACTGGCCTGACATTTGCAAATTGATAGCGGTCCAACCGATACCAGTCGAGTTATCACCTTCTTTGTCATCTCTGTTTGTGTTCTTCTAGTTCATAACTTTTCATCAAGTACACATTTCTTTCTGGTTGACTTGAGAGGCGACACAGTGAAAAGTACGGTGTTTGATGTGCTGCAAACGCCATTAAATTAATCATTTCAATAACCCCCAACCACCCGTCTCACTCCCTTTCTCCATGTCTTTCCTCTCTTCCCTACTTTCAAGGCAGCGCTCAGGGAGAAATATAGATTTGATAAGGCCACTTGCTCTCGCTCAACATCCATGCAGAGAAAATACATTTCCCCCCGGACAGAGCCAAGTCTCATCCTTCCTCTCTGGAAAGATTACAAAGCAGGCAGGGACGGAGAATGACACAATCTGCCTCGCTATCCCCTCCACATCAGCAAGAGACTGTTCCTACAACAGCGTCCATAGGTTATGATGACAAGACTCCCAGACTACTCAATCCACAATGTCTGGAACTGCACCTGTCTGCCACATTGTGTATAATTCATTATTATGTACTTATGGATTCCTGCATGACTCACAAAGTGCGACTCTGATTCATTGCAAAGGGAATAGAAATGCTCTAAACCAGCTTTATTATGGAGAGCACAGTTCTCCACCACAGCACCGAAGATAGATGCTTTGTTATGTTATGGTTTTATTAGTAACACTAAATCATTTGATGGCAACATTGCCACAACTGAGATAATTATTGACATTGTATCTTTAATGGCATGGCACTGACACATGTAGCTCAATGAGTCGCAAAGGACCCTCTCCCCTTTATTCCTTCCCGCGTTTGTGCATTTTCTCTTTCATTAGATCTTGCAGAACCTTCTGTTCATGTGTTTCTCTTTTATCTTGTACTTTTGTATGATTCCCTTTTATCTATTTTTACTCAGTCCCTCTTTGTCTTTTCTTGTCCCTAGCCTTCCTCTCATTACATAGTTTAGAGAACATTTTTTCCACCCTTCATTGCTACACAGTGCAGTTGCATTTAAGCCATTAGTCTTAAAATGTGTTTGTGTCAGTGCACGGCCTGTTGTTGTTCTCCCTTCTCCTCCTCCTCTGCTTTTTCTAAGGCTGATGTGTCTTTCATTACCGGGGTCTGACAGCGCTGAGCCGAGTGGACGTCTGTTTGTCACCCTCTAATGGGGCTTGGCAGCCTACAAGGTGTGCACAACACCTCAGAGAGAGTGGCCTTTTCCTTCTGTCTCCCTCAGTGGAGGAAAAGACCAATAACACTACCTTACACATTCAGTTCACTGTTCAATTTCACTTCACGTCCGCGTCAGTGCCGCGAATTGAATCAGGCACCTATGGACAAATTCCACGTCCAGTTGACTTGATGGGAATTGACCAAACCTTGCCAGGATCTCACACAACACTAGCTTTGATCCTGCTCCAGCTGTCAATTGCAATATACAGTTTAGAAGTTAAGGCTATCTAATTCATTTTGAGTAAATCCTGCTTTTTGGTGTCGGCCTATCGACCTGCTCTCTGCTCTACTGTTGCTCATCTATCTCTCCTCAGCAAATGTTTTCATTTGAAGGATTCCCAGACAGACTCATATAAAGGTTGTGGATCACCCTTTGATAAGATTTCATTGGATCCAAATAGGAAAACTTGGTTTGAATTTGGTATTGTATTGTGGGGCCCTAATATTACTTACACAACTATCAGAAACAAATCAAAGACTCAGACTCCTCTCTGAGCACATATCGAATGTAAGTCAAATTCTTTTGGTTCACAATTTTTCAAGTCTGTCTGAAAACAATAGGTAGAGCCCATATGTAGTTTGGAACAGGTTTTGCTCACTGTACTCATTCCTCCTGTTCATACTGACCATTAGAAGATCCCCTCCAAATGCACTTAACATGTAAGTGAGGCAGGACAAAATGCTCAGTCCTCATTTTGTGCAGAAATGTATTTTAAACTTTATCTGAAGATAATATGAGGATTCAGCTGTCAAGAGTTAGTCAAATTAGGTGGATATCTTCCACATTTACAGTCATTTTAGTAAAAAAAAATCCCTCTTTGTGTCTGGACAGACAGTGTTTTCCTGTTCAGCTGCAGTTGAAGGATCATAACAAAAGAAGGACTTTGCCGCTAAAAAGACTGTAACAACTAGGATATTGACTTGATTTTGGACTGCTGAAGCCTCATATTAGCTTCAAGTTAAATTGCAAGTGCGATATAAAAGGATCTCTTAATGGTCAGGACGAACAGGAGGAATGATTACAGCAAGAAAAACATGTTTCAGTTTTCATTTGGGCTGCTAACTGTTGTTTTAGGACAGAATAAAACAATATTTGTGAACCTATCTGTTAAACTCACCAACATTTTGATGTGCATATGCAGATAGTCTACAGTCTACTTGGATAAGCTTGTGAGTAGGTTCTATGTGAGGCGTTGAGACTCACTTTGTACCAGTCATTTGTAATGACGCCCAGGCTCACATGTTTAAATTGGGAAGGCAATGCCAGATGATATCTTCTATCTTCTACCAACAGTTGGTACTAATTATTTTCATCAAATGACAACAAATTTCTGAAACCAAGTAGTTTTTTTTTTTTTTTTGGCAGATCAGAAATGATTATCTGAGTAAGTTTTGGATTCATATATGTGTTGTTTTGGTCATTTAAGTATGAGAGCATGTAAAAATATCTTGCTAACTAGAGCTTCAAATGACAAATATTCTGCATTTTTCTGTGGAACCCTGACTTTGAGATCCACTCTTCTAGAGAACATTGTTCTGTTCGGATGTCCAAACCAAGAAAGGTAAAATAATAAAAAATATATATAAAAATTGAAAAGCCAGATGGACAGAAATGAGTAAAAATGTATTAAAGCTGATGGAGAAAGGAAAAAAGGAGACAAAGGAAGAGACATGAGAGTAAAATGAGTAGAAGGCCATCAGAAAATGAAAATGGCAAAGAATAGGTTGAAAGAGAGAGTAGAGATGGAGAAAGAGATCCAAAACCTCCCTTTTCTTCTTCTTCGGTATGTATGAGTGTGACTGTCAGAGCGCCACAATGAGTGGCCTGTAGTCTACATAAACACACACACACACAGAGCAGAGCCCACATCTTTTTATTAATCCCCTACCTTAATTTGATCCCGTGGAGGAGGGAGGAGATGGAGAAGACCGGAGGGAGGTGGAGGGAAGGAGGAGAGAATGCGGCTGAGGGTTGAAACATAATGTGGGAGTCAGAAACCTGCTTTTCTCTGCTCAGAGATGAAAGGTTAAAAAGCCCGATAGATCTTTCCATTTTTAAATGCACCCCTGCGCCTGTGTGTGCAGTTGTCTACGTGCATGTGTGTGTGTGTGTGTGTGTGTATGCTGATGCATTTGTGCAGAGTGTGTTTATCTGCGTGCAGAGTGTGTTAGACTGGGGGAAAAAGCTGGCTAATAACAAGATGTTCCTTTGAAAATCGCAGAGCATTCATCCTGGTGTGTTCTTTCAGGCGAGCGGCACAGGGCAAAATGTCAACCAATAGAAATAAACAGCCTTGTCATGACAACTCTTGACAGAGAGAACAATACCGGAGAGAAAGTGAGAGAAGAGAGAAGAGTGATAGATGTAGCGAGATGGAAATAGAAAAGGATAGAAAGGCAAGAAAAAAAAAGAGTGAGAGGGAAGATGAAAACACTTTTCTGCTCTTCCCTCTGAGTCAGCCTGCCAGTCCCTCCTTCTAAAGCTGCTGAATCTCTTTTTCCTTCTTTTTTCTTTCTCCATCTTATTGTCTCTCTTTTTTTTTTTTTTTTTCCCTTGACTAACACCACGGAGAAACCTCCTGGTGTCTCACCCGCCTGTTTAACAATCCACACATCATTAGCGGCTGGCTAGGTTTCCTTTTATTTCTTTTGATTTGTGTCTCTGATCTGCATCAACAGTTCGAGGATAATTTTGGTTTATTAGCATGTAAGAAGTAAAGGCACCCCCAAAATAGACTACACATATGTGATTTCTGTCCTGTCATTCACAGCTCAGTTTTAATTTATGAGTATGAACTATTCTCTCTTTGAGCTGAACACAAGAGACAGATTGTAGTGGTGATGTTATCTGGAGACAAATCCAGGCAGTAAATAATGGAACAATTCTTAGAACACAGCAGCCATTGTGTTTTACTGGGATATGGGGACATTTTCTCGTTCATAGCTCAAAGCCCTACCTTCAAATTTAATGTATAATTTGGAGGAAATATCTCAAACAAAAAATTGTATGAGGTCATAGAGCCAATTTCTAGTTCTGCATCATCAGTTTCCCCTCTAATATCTCCCCATATACAGTAAATTTAAATATTAAAGATTGAGGTATTAACTTACCTGCAAAGTGATGATAGTGTAAGGTATATTTCTTTTTCTCCAGTTTTTATATGCATTACAATATATAAAAAATATATATTTTTGTAAAAGTATTGGAGAAAAAAAAAAGTTTTATGCTTGACTGAGCATATCAAACAAGAAAATATGTGATAAATAATGTTAGAACCATTTTTTGAATACACCTTGACATTGCCTCTGTTTCTTCCGCTGTATACAAAGCAGTTATGTCATCCTGCTTCTCACCGTTACAGGCCTCTATTAGGGCTGCAACTAATGATTCTTTTCATTATCGATTAATCTGTCGATTATTTTCTTGAATTATCGATTAGTTTTTTGGTCCATAAAATGTCAGAAAATGGTGAAAAATATCAGTCAGTGTTCCCCAAAGCCCAAGACGATGTCCTCAAATGTCTTGTTTTGTCCCGACCAACCACTTTGTATTCAGTGTTGTACCTGCAAGATGGCAGCAGGTATGACAGGTGCTCTGGTAGCTCTATTGGCGTACTCCTTTGTTTGAAACTTTGTAAATTACCAAGTTTGCAAAAGGGACTGTGTTCAACAAAAGCCCTGAAGCAACAAACATTTTGGTTTTGGATGAAACGCCATCTTCACGTCTTTTTGGAAGCACTCATCATCCACCAAAAGGAACAGGATCTGAAAGGTGTACCTTTAACTAAATACTAGCCTTTATTAATTGGTGCTTTCTATAGACCCCCTGATCAAAGTAACTTCTATCAACTGTTGGAAGAATCATTCATCTCCTGCAAGGATTGTGACAAGGTTGAGGTTATAAAGATTGGTGACTTCAATATGGATGTTTCAAATGCAGAGCATGGGATGTTAAAGTCTTTAAAAAGCTTTTCTTATGCTTTGGATTTGCAACAACTAATTCAGGAGCCCACTTGAGTAGCTAAACTACGTCAAACTGTTATCAATCTCATTTTGCTGTCTGATTTTGTAGAATGGGGTTGTAAATTGTACCATGAGCGACCACTCCTTGATTTATTGTAAAAGGAAAAAGCAAAAGGTCATTCAAGGAACACAATACAATCAAAATTAGGTCAGTCAAGAACTACAGTGATGAGATGATTTTATTGAGTGCATAAATTCATTAAACTGGTCTCCAGTGCTAAGTACGGAGGGTGATAAAGCATAGGAGCACTTCAAATGATTTTATTGAGCACATAAATTCATTAAATTGGTCTCCAGTGCTGTGTACAGATGTTGATAAAGCATAGGAGCACTTCAAATGTTTGTTCTTAAAGGTGGTGGACAAGGTTGCTCCTATTAAAATGCAGTAAATGAACCATGGATGAATAGTGATATTCTAGAAGCTATTAACAAGAGAAACACAGCCTTTTTAGTTTTTAGGAAGTCCAAAGATCAGGTTCGCTTGAATAATTACAAGACATGTTTTCCCGTGATAAAATAACTGAACACAAAAGTATGCCAAAGAAACTTTGGCAGTCTCTGAAACAAATGAGTTATAGTAAAAGGCTCAAGACTAAAGCAAATAATATCTGTCTCAATAATATTAATGGTGAATTTTCCTCTGATAGATCAAAGATAGCAGATAAGTTTATTTATTTATTTATTTTTTAACCTCTGTAGCCAAATAAGTAGTAGATAAGCTGCCAGGCAACCTTGAGGTGTATGATGGAAAATCAATGTTTAAATATTATTCACAATTGGGAGCAGTAGTGGACTCATTTGACCTTTCTATGGTTTCATAGGACAAGGTGTTAAAGCTATTGAAAGATCTTAAATGTTCTAAAGCAACTGGTCTAGATGAAATGCCTGCCAGATTTCTAAAAGATGCTGCTGAACATATTTTGCCTTATCTCACTCATGTTTTTAATCTCTCCATTAAGTCTGGTAGAGTCCCAAAAGATTTGAAACTTGCCGTTGTCATTCCTCTGTAAGCTCACCTCACCAGAAAGGCAGCAAATTGGAAGAGGTAAATTATTGAATTGAACAATTTCTATTTTGGGAATTGTAAAAAAAAGTCCTGGAGAAAATAATACATGATCAAATTAAGGAGTTACATTTGCAATACTGATTAATTGTATGCAATGCAATCTAGAGACTTACACTCAACAGATACATGTTTATTATTTTTATCTGATTATATAAGAGATTGATTCCGGTAAATTTTGTGACAAGACCTCCAGAAAGTCTTTGACACTGTTGACCATCAGATTCTGCTCACAAAACTAAAAGCTCTGGGTTTTAATAGCATGGCTTTTGAGTGGATTTGGTCATATTTGACTGACAGGTGTCAAAGAGTTGATATTAACAGTACTCAGAGGCCAGAGAAATCAACTGTGGTGTCCCTCAGGGAAACGTCCTAGGTCCTTTGCTATTTCTGTCATATATTAATAACATGAAATCTGTTTGCAAATGTAATCTTTTTTTCTATGTGGATGACTCAGCTTTACTAGTGTCCCAGAATTGAACATCAAATGAATTGAAAAACATCAGTAACTGCCTGTCTGAAAATAAATTGTCTTTGTGTCTTGGGAAAACTGAATCTATACTATTTGGGTCAAAAATAAGGTGAGGTAGGTCCTCGGAGCTCAGTATTACAGTAGCAGACACTCTGATTGCAGCCAAAACTTGTGTTAAATACTTAGGCTGTGAGTTGGATAGATCCTTGAGTGGAGAGATAATGGGACAAAGAGTTATTACCAAGGTGTACCAGACATTCAAAGTTCTGGCATGTAAGGCCCATTTTTGGGGTAAGGAAACCCTGAAAATGTTAGTAACATTTTTTATTCAGCCTCACATTGACTACGCCTGTATGACATGGTAGAGTAGCACCCCAAAGGGGATTCAAACTAAACTTCAAAAAGCTCTAAATAAACTAGTTGGGGTGGTAATGAACCTCAGCCCCATGATTCACTGCGGCCCTTCAAAATTCAAGGAATTAAAATGGTTGACGGTAGAAAATAGGGTAAGGCAGCTGAAAATTGAGGCTAACAAGATCCTGCAAGGTAATGGCCAAAGTATTTAAAGAATTGTTTTATGTTTGTTAGGGACCTACATAGCTATTCAACTAGAGGCAGGGCCACAGACATTGTGCCATGTAGATTTAAAACCTGTTCTGGGCAAAATATACCTTCTTGTACACGGCAGTAGAGAGGAATAGACTTCCAGTAGAAAAAAAATCAAGTCAGCCTTGTCATAGATGTAAACATGCATGTGGGGAATGGTTATTTGACTAAAATGAAAGTGACTGTGACTTGTCTTGCTATTTTTGTCTGCCTTGAAAGAGGACCACAATAGAAATAAGTTTCTTTAAACTTTGTTATCCTTGACATTTTAAATGAAGACATATTTGTCGCAGTGTATGACATTATATGTTTATTTGTTTTAATATATCAAATAAATCAAATCAAAATGAAATAAAGAATTCTACAACCCCAAGATATTCAGTTTATTATCATAGATAGAGAATTTGGACTTTTTTTTACTCAAAACAATTAATCGATCATCAAAATAGTTGGCAATTAATTTAATAGTTGGAAACTAATCAATTAATCGACTAATTGTTGCGGCTCTAGCCTCCACTGATCAAAAAGCCCTTAAAAATAAAGAATTAAAAGAGCAACGTTGCATTACACTCTTCCTATAGTGCTGATAAACACACCACCAATGCCATCTTAATCTCTCAACATGGTCCATGCAGGAAACCCATGTGCAAGCTCCTCTGCAGGTGCACTGTCCGCAACAATAATTTGTACATACTTGCACGAGCCGTACAGTTGCCATTGCTCTCCGACACTGGTGGCCGCTGTGGATTAATCTACAGAAGGCACATGGCTGCTGTTGAACAAGTACAGCACAGTGGTTGTCTGATTATTGGTGTGTTTTGGAAAGAGGTGGAAGGCAAAATGATTGGGTCAGGGATCCCACAGACCAACAAACATGCATGTTTTTTTGCAGAGCACGTTGTGAGTAGCATGAACAGGTGGATTAGGTTGGATTTAGCCATGAGATGCCATGGTGTATTAGAGTTACCTGTGCTTGATTAATTATGTAGTGTTGTAACATCCTCTTGAATATATTCACATAGAGGTAGCTAATGGAGACATGCATGAAAAATTCACTATTGTTTATTAGCCCAAACATTGCAGAAGTTAGATCAAAACATTTTTATGGAAATTAGTATTGACATAACAGTCATTCACCTAAGCATAAACTAGTTTAAGTGGTTGTAAGATAATAATATCCAAACTAAGTAAGACAGAACGGAGTAATAAAAAGAAGTTATTGTCTTTTATTGAGTAGCCTCAAGTTATATGACCAGTATAACTGTGGTGCAGCTAGTGTTAATTTTTAAAGTGATTAAATGGGAGTTTTACATAATGCAAAAAAAAGGATGTGGAGAGTGACTGACCAATTCTTAAGCAGGCTACACTCAAAAAATCATTCCCTCCACTGATGTTTTCAGTTAAATTGATTCCTTGACCTTGAAAACATACCTTTAGAAATTTAAATCAAGTCTCTATCTCCAACAGTTTCATGATTAAAGATAAAAACAATAATTGTGGAACAGCAGAAGTCTCAGATCCGGATCACCACCAAAATCTAATCGACGGTTCCTTTGCCCAAGGCCAATCTGCTCTCCACATTTCATGGCAGATATTCAGACAGACAGACTATCTAACATAATGTTTTGAACCACCAGGCATTACGTTCTTGGCATACAAAATGATGTTGATGGGTGAAAGGAGACTATTTAGAGCTAAAAATGGCTGAGCTGCTGATTAATATGTGGCTGAACACCTGAGATACTCCCATAATGCAACCTGGAAAACTGTCAATTAAGCCTGGGAAAAATCTAACTATGAAGTTAAAATCATTACTGTGATAATGGTTATATGATCATACTGGGCCGCTACATGACCAGCTTCTATATCATTCATGAGAGCCATTCAATCCAACACGGGTATACAAAACCAGAATATATTTGAGAGACAATACATGTTGAATTATGAGTGAACTAGCACATGTTGGTCGTGATAAAAACAAGATCTGTAACAACTAAACAAGAAGCTTCAGACAGCAAATCTTATCTCTAATATGACTTCAATATATCAAGGCTTGTTGCGGCCAATAGATTAATGAATGGTCATTACCAGTTGTCAGTGCTGAGTGTCCACTTCAATTAGACTGATTTTTGTGATGGACCTTTCTTTTGGCACTGTGAGGTTTTACAAATTGCTCACTGCCAAAAACAAAAAAGACAAATTGCTCACACCCCCCCCCCCCCCCCCCCCCCCCCCCCCTCCAAAAAAAACCTTCCCAGGAATTAGAATCATATTGGATGTTTTGGCAATAAATTTGTCAAATCCAATGCCAAGCAGTGTAATCTTAATGTAGCGAGGCAAAATGTATGATTGTGGAGGTTGGTGGATCAGTGTGTAACGTATTTGTCTTAAATGTTGGTGAAAGGGTTTGACATCTCATCTCAAACCAAGAGTTATTGGATTTTCTCAAGCGCTACCTACAGCTTGAGCCTGAAGCTAATGCAGCAGTACCTTAAAGTACAATGCTACCCACGGCGACTTACAGTAGCTTGTCATGTCAGTTGTGTGGGTGTTGATTGACAGCTGTGATTGACAGTTTGCTCACCTCACCTGCAATATTGTCACAATATTTCGGTAAGTTTAACGTTACTTGATTACGACAGCTGCCTGTTAGCCCAATTTAGCTAAAGTAAGTTAGCGTTTACTTTGTTCCGAGGCAGTGGCGCGTCTTTCCACACTCCTTATTTGGAATGTCCTGGCTCCAAATGGAAAAGGTGGCGTTGACCAACCATGACCAAGTAGCTGTAGCTGCCAAACCATAACCATGACTTGTTTCTGTATTGTATTTTGTCTATATATTGTCACAAAGTTGTGAAAAGTAGAGAAAATTTTATTTTATTTTTTCACTTTAAGTGATGGAGCTGCAGTTTAGGTATTGTATTTATCATGTATAGACTGCACATTCGATGTACTTGATTTATATTTAATTGTATTTATGTGTTTCATGGGCTGACATTGAAAGGGAATTCTATCAATCAGTACTTTAACCTTCTATTTCATGCAGGGATATTGTAGGAATAAGATAATTGCATTCATTAGATGTTCATAAAAATTGTTACTGAGCATAATTTGGTTTATGCCAAACCGTTTATTATCAACTTTTAATTTGACAAGTGGATTGTTGAAAACACACTTATCTAAACTGCCATGGGAAATTGTTGTAACCCAATCTTTGGATTCTCTCTCTTAGAAGCGCCATGCCAACTTTTGCTGAGGCATAGAAACGTTTAGCTTCTTCCAGCCTCTGCAAGAAGAAAAACTGGACCAAAAATGTCTCGAATGCAGGCTCATTTATTTCCTTCTTTTTTCCACCATTTGAAGACAGATGGGTAAAAAGACTGTGGATTCTGCTGGACGATATGGTGCTGTAAGCTAGCCTAAAAAACACAAACACAATTCCTGACATGTGACATCATCCCACATGACCTGCCATCTTCCAATGTAGTCTTCGCTAAACTGTCCAAATCCAGACCTTCCGTCAAATCTTTCAAAAACTTGTCATAATTCTTTAACTCTAATAAATATGGTGTTGTGAAGGGTTCTAGGCTGTTTTTTGGCACAGTATTTATTTCCAAGTATGATTAGGATGGAAAATGCTGCAGCCCTGGAAGGCAAATTCCCTTTTCCCGCTGCACACCACCTGGGACGTCAGTCCTGATTGTTCCAAAGTGACACCCAGCACCCAGATTCTGCCATCACTTGTCGGTGCTCACAATAACACTCTCTCCAATCCTCCCCTCCCTCTCACCCTCCCATCCTGTCTCTCCATTCTTTTCGTCTATTCAGCTGCCTGTCTGGAGCAGTCACTGGTTCATCCTCATTTGCTCCACTCATATCCCCAGACTTGACATTGCCAAGCAGCTGCCACTGTCTCCTCTCTCTCAGTTCTCTGCTCTTGATTTTTTTCTGCTCTATCTTTAATTGTTACTGTGGATTATTTTAGATTCATGTTTTTGACAAATATTCCTCACCACCAGATTGGTGCATTTTGTGTTAAAAAAATAGCACCCCCTCTTCTGAGTCATAACTTACAACACGTAGATGTCAAGTGTTTCTCATAATTAAAGATCCAGTGATAGTTGTCTGTTACATGCATGGTTAAAGTGCAAACAGGAACTGCTGGTAGCTAATACAGACTTTTCATAATGCAGGATCCCCAAAATGACAAGACAAATATAGTATTAAAAAACATGGAGCTCACATGAAGCCTTAAGCTAACGTACTGACTCAGTCACAACAATACACTTCCTCATGTGCCAAAATTCAAAACATAATAATCACAAATGGAATTTAAGAATTGAATTGGCCCATCTCGTTTTCAGTGATGATGTTTCTGGTAGCCTAACTAAAAAAACAACATATAACATGCCTAGTGTCTCTTTGAAAAGGCTGCATAAAGGGTGTGAAAACCACTAGGGCTACAACGATTAGTCGATCAATTGATTAGTCGCCAACTATTTTGACAATCGATTAAATGGACTGCATTTATATGCAGCAGAGGCTGCCATGCAAGGTGACAACCTGCTTATCAGGAGCAGGCTTTTTATCCAGAGCACTTTACAATGTTTCTAATGCTCACTCACCCATTCACACACACAAGCTGGGGATCAAACCACCAACCTTCTGATTAATGGATGACCTGCTCTGAGCCACAGCTGCTCAGAAGGTAGTTTTATTAGTTTTATTAATCATTTTGAATCATTTTTTAAGAAAAGAAAAGTCAAAATTCTCTGGTTCCAGCCTCTCAAATATGAATATTTTCTGGTTTATCTAGTCCTCTATGAGAGTAAATTGATTATCTTTGGGTTGTGGTCTGCTGTGGACAAAACAAGACATTTGAAGACATTACCTTAGGCTTTGGGAAACCATTTTCTGATATTTTATGGACCAAACAACTAATCAGTTAATCGAGAAAATAATAATGAAAATAATCGTTAGCATCAGTCCTAAAAAAACACGCAAAAACAGCTTTGGATTCATAGGTTTAAGCATACAGTCATATCTCAGATGCCACCAGGTAAGTTTCAGCTTGCCCATCATTGTACTTCATGTTGGATTTTCCATCATTTTGAGCTTTTTCTTATCACACCATGTTTACTCTTACCTTGTTAGAAGTCTCAGCTTCAGGTCTCAGCAGTTAAAAATACTTAAAAGTCAATGGAATGCAGAGGGAGGTTTAAGATGGGCAAGGTAATGAACAGAGAAATAAAAGAGATACAGAGGAGGCAAGGTGTGGAAGCAGAGTTCCAGGGGAGATTTTGATTTGCCCGTTCCTCTCCAGGTTTTAATCTGCCTGATCTGTAATTAGTGGCAACTGTGTCACAGCAAGACCTGCTTAGAGACAAGATGGGGCTAGAACACACACATACACACACACTCACACACACAAGGGAACACTCAAAGAAAACGTTCATACAGAGACCTAAAAGGACATGACAAATACATGCATCCATGTAAACATATAGGAACATGAGACATGACAATACAGGAAGTGTACATAAAGAAACCCAAAGCTGTGCACGGTAGATTCTCACGCACAGTTTAGAGAAACCAAACACTCCATCAGCAGCACAGAGGGTTGAAAGCCCGACTTCCCTCTGAAGCAGATAAAATGAAAGTATTACAGCACATTCCAGAAATCCACTGTGGGACAAACTCCCACGTTATGCTTTTATATCTGCTCTGCCTTCTGTAAACACTTAGAAGCTTTCCTCAAAAATCACCCATCGACACACATTCACTTACCGCTGCATCTCTCTGCTTTTCCTCTGCAGCAGATCTTATGGTGTCTTGCTAGCCTCGGGCTACATGCTGCTCCTGATTGCTACGCACCCGGACTAACGGCATATCAAAAGTGGCCCCCGCACAGGGTTTGTGTGTGTTTATGCGTATGTGTGTATGTCTAACATAGGTCATTTCAGTGCTTTCTCACAGATTAAAAGGCTCAAGAACAAATGAAGAGCAACCAAGTAATCTCTCCGTCTCTGTCTCCGCGGGATGTGATTTAATAAGATTGATTCTCACAATAAATGACTGAAGAGGTTTTTACGCCTCCGTCTTTACACTTTTACCGCCACTGACAGCTCCACATTTCAACACTGTTTCATTAAATTTAAACATTTGTGTGATTTCTGTACATATGTTTGCATAATAGGTTTTAGTCAAATTAGAGGACCAGTAACAATGCTAAATGTTTTAAGATGAAGGATGATATGTTGGATTGATATGTATGTGTATCGTTAATTCTAACATTCATTTCAGTGGCTTTTGAAACAAAAACAAAACAAAGCATTTTCCATTTTGACATGTATTCATTGTTCAAAAATGGTTTAATTTGAATACATTTTAAAGGCCTGAAAGGGGAAAAAAGATTCATTATTTTATAAGAAAAAAGCTTAAAAAAGGATTAAAGAAGTCCAAAAACATGATTTTGTGTAGCAGAAATATGTAATTTTCCTCTTGCCTATCCTGTTAAACATCTCATGAACCCTCAGATTTATCTTTCGCCCCCTTGAGAACACATCAAATGATATAACTCCATTAAATGGGGATTATCAGTGGTTATCAGCCTCATAGATATGGGTTAGAAGGGGCCTCCTACACCTACTAGTAGGTTCAGATGAGCGTTATCATCCATTAGTAAGGTGGAGGTCACCTTTGAGTTACAAAGGGCAACTAGCAGCCGTAGTAATTATGAACCAGCTGACGTTGTTGCTGACGTTGTTCAGATGATGTCAATATATGATGACTTGATAAGATGATTTTTCCCTTGCTAGGGGGAAAGGGTTTGGGTAGATGATTGGCTAGATAATTAAACATGGCGAGCAAGAGACGACAGTTTGACATCACCGTTCACCTCCGTCGGGACATTTTTAATGCATTTTACTGCATCATAACCAACTGTTGCCCCCACATTTCAAGTGATCATTTTAATGCAAACCATGATCTCTAACCAAGTGGTTCTTGTGCCTAAACCTACCTGGAGGGAGCACTGACTTAGCCCACTGTTTAAGTCCACCTTAAACACTCTGGAAACCACTGGTTTAGTTTATATAAACTAAACCAGTTTATATTAACTAAACCAGCTGATCAGGAACAACAGATTAAGTCCACCCTCATTTGTTTTGGGGTTTAGAAACCACTGATGATGGTCCACCTTAAACCTATTTTTGAAACCACTGATTTAGCCCAACTTTAACTTGTTTTTATAAAACACTGATTTAGTCCACCTTAAGCCAGTCTTTGAAAAAACAAATTTAAACCTATTTTGAGAATTACTGATTTAATCTACTTGAAACTTGCTATAAGAACCATTGATTAAGTCCACCTTAAACCTATTTTTAAAGCCACTGATTTAGTCCATTTTAAACCTGTTTTGGAAACCATTGATGTAGTCCATCTTTAACCATTAAAAACCACTGATTCAGTCCACCTTAAACCTGTTTCTGGAAACACCAATTGTATCCACCTTAAAACTGTTGTGAACCACCTTAAACTGGCCTTAATGACTGCCTATCTTTGAAACTGCTGATTAAGTCCACCTGTTTTGGAAACCACTGATGTAGTCAACCCTTAACCAGTTTGTTTTTCTTTTAAATGGTGCCATAGTCCACCTTAAACCTATCTTGGGAACTATTGATTTAATCTACTTTAAATTTGTTATGAATCCACTAATTGAATCCACCTTAAATCTGCTTTTGATAAGCATGGAGTGGAGCAGAAAACACATTGAGAATAGAAAAGAACTGTTGCTGTCCCAGACAAAACATCTACGAGGAAAGATGAGGTGAAAACTTAATCATGTTTTGCAAAAAGTACATCATTTTCTGCAGTGTTTTCTGTCTTTTCTTCTCAGCATTTCTGTATTTTGTGTTGTCAGAACAAAAAAAAAAAAAAAAAAAAAACCCACCACACTGTGTCATTTTAACATTTCAGTCTCTCCGAGTGGGAATAGATCTTGACCTCAGCCAAGCGGAGCAGTGCTGGCCCCCCGGGCGAACGTCACGTACACGCTCTTGTAAGTCTGTTCAGAATGCATCTATTGTGTGGAGGGAAAAGGTGTGAAATCATGATACACTTTTCATCGAGCAAGACTTGAGTGAAATTTGTACGTTTTGTCACGCACACAGAGTTGCACACTGATTTTTTCCACTTTATTTATCTCGCGCTGTGAAGGTATGTTTCATGGGAAGAGTGCGAACGTTGCACCTGTCAGTCCCTGATTGTCAAGCCATGTTTACTGTAGAGAACACACACATCACACACACATACACACACACACAAGCCACCCATGTTCACAACTACAAGAAGCTTCCAGAGTTGTTTTTCTGCTAATTGCCTATGCTAATTTTATCTCCAGAGTGGCAGTAAAAGTATTAGTACAAAGCTTTTCCTGGCACTTAGATGTTATTCTATCCTTGACGCCTTTGAAGAATAGAAAAAAAAAAAATCTTGCAAATCTCAGACCTAAATCTTAATTGTAAAAACCTGAGTTTCTTATTCATCAGAAATGGTGCACACAGTTGAGGTGGTGATTCATTATCTTCCTTCTTCACGGTCTTAAATTTATGGATTTGGAAGAGTCACACAAGAGTGAAAATAGCACTCAAATTGCACGTACGCAAGATACGCGCCGGTAGATTCTTCTCAACAAAAGCGGCAATGACTCCCTTTATTCCTGCAAACATTAGTGCCTCGTTTTCTTGGCCACAATTACAACCTTCTCACTCTGAAATGCCTCACTTATTGGCATGGGCTGTGACCTCCAATCACAGCGTGACCTTTGAACTCATGAGCCTGGCGCTGGAATATTCCCATTTGGGTGGCTTGGTATTGACTCGGAGGTTATTGGTTCAGCTAATTGCTATTTGCATAGCTTTATTAGTATCCCAGCACTGCCTCCGTGACATTTCAATCTTTTTTTTTTTTTTTTTCCCTTTTTCTCTCTCTCGCTCTCTGTCTCTCTGGCTCCGTCTTGTTCCTTGCATTCTGGGGAGAGGAATTAGACAGTGTTTGGTGTGTGATTAAGTATTCATGCTTAAAGTAGCGACGGGCAGATCTCAGGAGAGAGAGCCATGGAGGAGGAGAGCAAACATTAATATGCGCTTAATGACTCTTTCTATCGGCGTCCTTGTTTTCTCATTCTGTCTTTGTCTGTCTTGTCTCTGGCCGGGTTTCCCTCTGCATATTTTTTGTGAATTATTAAATATTGAATTTGAAAGGATGAATGGAAAAGGAAAAAATGTCATGAAATTGTATGTTTTGTTTTTTTTTGCAAGAAGATGCTATTCAGTAAATACCCTTGTAGCAAACATTTGTTGAATAGTGATGGAAACTTGGCACGAATGTTCACACAAACCAAAACACAGTGGCGGCATTAGAGAGACTTTTGTTTGTCACCAAAAAGTTTGCTGGTTCAACTCCTAAAACCACCACGATAAATCTGTGTGACGTACTGAAACAGCTGCTTTTACTCTTGTGCAGGGGGAATTTTGAGTTATCTCATCTTGGAGTATGAAACAACAACAAAAAGAAATATCTGAGAGACCTCTCTGAAATGTTGCTGCTGTGGGAAAGTGGATTTGGCTTCAAAGTGTAGAATGAAGCTGATACTCTTAATTTCCATGACCAAACAAGGAGACCACTGTGTAGGACAAGTAGGGGTCCGGACACGGAGGTCTCTGGAAAAAAAAAATTGGCTCAACTTTTGCTACAATATAATATAATATTTGACAGCAGTCAGCCAATCAAACATGTGAAACTGTGCATACTTAGTAGATTATTTTGTAATATGAAACTCTACTGCTTACCTTGTGATTGATGAGACGGAGGATAAAATTATTTTTGGCGTGATACCCAGACTGTTCTTCCTGGATCGTCTGGTCAATCGTTCCAATTCTTTCAGTATTTCATCTTTTATGAGGTTAAAAGGTAATATTCAAGAAAGCATAAGTGATAAAATGGATAATTTGAGCTGTAAATCAGGTTTGTATAGTCTTTGATTTTGGTCTTTGTCAGATGTGGTATGTTAGGTTTGGGAACCACTACACCACCACAAAAACCACTTGGTTAGGGTTAGAGAACGATCATGGTGTGGGTTAAAGTTACTACCTCCTTAAAGTTAGGCAACCTTCATCGTCAGGGCAACAGTAAACCCCACAATAATTGTAGTTATGGTAGCAGGAAATGATCTCCTGCTAAGTCCACTTTTTGCCATCTATCTATCTGGGCCATCCACCCAATCGACCACCTCCGATTATGGAAATTTGTCACCTTATGTTGAGTCATAATTACTACAGCCGCTGGATGGCGTCTGTCATTCAAACGTAACTATAGGTTGTTTTTGCCGGCTGAATTTACCACCTATACTGTTGTTTTTCTTTTGAGGACTGGCTCGATGGAAAGATGCCAGCCATGCTGTTTTGCAGCATTTTCAAAGTTTAGGAAACTGGCTTTGACTCTGTTTTATTTGCAATTATGAATTTCCTTCCTCTGTACAGTCTGTCTTGTACCTTTGTCACTCTCTGTACTTCTGTCTCTCTGTATGGGTTGTTTTTTTATGATATTTTTGTGGTTTGCGTCGGCATGTGTGTGTGTGTGTGTGTATGTGTTTCCTGCTCTGTGTCTTTGTGTTTGTCCTGTGGTCTCTCAGCTCACTGAGTGTGTGTGCATGTGTGACTGGCTGACACAGTGTGTGTGTGTGTGTGTCTTCCAGAGTGAAATGTCAGTCTCATTTCGCTGTTATTACTTGAGGGACGAAGAGGAGGGCTTTACTCTGTAATCTCAGCCTCCCTGTGGCCGCCGCTCAGCCCCTGACGTACCTGGGAACACATTCGCCGCAGTTACATAGAGGCTTTTAAACACCTCATCCTTAGACTATTCCATTATAACCGCAAAACATTTTGTTTTGTATTTGCATTCCTGCTGTGCACTGTGAAACTGCAGGTGAAGGGTGACAAATGGTTCAGTTAAAAGCATCATGAAAAGAGCATTTGATTGACTGATTGATTGTGATGGATTGGCCTGTGGGGGTGTGGATCAGAATAATGAACACCTTCATGCCCGGAGTGGTTATTCAAAGCACAACTTCTCTTGTAAAAGACCTTTTGTCCAAAACATTTGTCAAGAATTAGCTGTGAGGGAAATAATAGCTTGGCAGACATGTCAGAGTACAGTTTATACATGAAATGCTACAATGTGTGTATAATGCATAGACGTAACTGAGGTTTAGAGATTGTTCTTGCAGGTTTCTCACACTTACGGGTCGAGTTCTGTTAGTGTTTCATTTTGGGTTCCAGTTTGGTAAAAAAATGTGAATTCTCTAAACTCTGAGGATCACAAATCTTTCACTGAATCTTTTTTCTCGCCTTGCTTATTTTTACCAGCTAAGAACAATGTACAAAACATTCAGGTAGGAGGTAGAGCTGGGCAATTAATCAAACAGCAAGCAAAACCGACATTATGACGTTCTAACTGACCTAATTTTAGTCATATTGATATGCTCAATCAATTAATTCCTTCATGCAGAATATCAACTTGTACAAAGTGATGTAATTGACCAGTTACAGTGAAGACAAAACAACTGTTTTGTCGGTCATATGGGCACACTTTGGCTTCATTCAAGACGATACAGGACAAAACAAGGCTAAAAAGAAGTAAAGTCAGAAAACATCAGAGGAGCATTCAGTGCGGAGTGTGTGAGGCGAGAGTGTGGCAGAGACTTGGTGAGGTGTGCTGGACTTTAGCAGTAAACTGTAAATGTAACAGAGAAATGTTCAGTATGAGCAGAAAATAAATGCTGCAACTCTTCAACAACCAAGCAAGGTTCACTTGTAATGTTTACCAGCAGCTGAATATGTTGATGCGGTCAACCCCAGCAGTTAGCTTCAACTTAGCCTTGGACCCGTAAAGCAGGTTCCCCTATGCTTCCACAGTCAGGGGAGCTAAGGTGGGTTGTTTCAGATTCAGGAGTCTGTTACACAATCAGTCGGTCTCTAAACACTTTGCTCATAAAGACTGAGGACAATCTTCGAGGTTTCATGGAAACAATTATAGAATCAATCAAAAGTCTTTAGGGTGGCCCTTCATATTGGAGCGGTGACGTACAGTTCGCTACAGAGGAGAGCGCAGGGAGAACATAATTTCCAGTAAGATGTATCATGGCAAACCATAAGCGGCTGTTCTTGCCACCATTCAAGCAACTACCATGCGTTTAGAGATCCCCAGACTTCAGCAGATTGTCTGATATTGCGAGACTAGTTACACAAGCATGTAGGAGGCTTCTCATTTTAAGCTTGCATTTACCGTCGTCTCATTATTTGAAACATTGCAGATTATTATAGCTGTTACTAATTAACCCCTAGCCTGCGATTGACAAAATTATCATGAAAAAAACGCACCTTTCCTTCTCAGGGTAAGTTCTGAACACAAAGACACAATGTGAGAGCTCCAAAACTAAGAACATGATTATCCCAAATAGGAGAAAGAAAAGGAATAACTGGGGTGACAAAATCCATCAATACATACTCAGTATATTTTCTGGAACTACAAAGGTACGGACTCTCTCCTCTATCCGTTCACATACAGATATTTGCTCTATGTTGAAAATCTATGGACATACCGACAAAAAAATCAAACAATTTAAGTTTGTATAGAACCTTTTTTTCTCACAAAATCCATCCTAGAGTTTGTACAGTCCAGCTCACATGTAATTTTGACTAACATTTTTGCAGTTTAACAGACCAACATAATGGTCAGACTACTCCTCTGAAATGATTGCGTTGCATCAGATTCAGTCTGGTAGTCTGAATCTTTAAGTAAAAATGTTCTGCATATCATATGAATGATTAATGAAATCTACAAACTTAATATTTTTAAATTTGTGTTTGAAGTAAATAGATTGCAAGAAACAAGTGTGTGAAAGTTGCCACAGGTTTTGAACTAGGAACACAACTAACAAATATTTTAATTATTGATTATTGCAAATGGCCACTTGAAGCTGGCTCCAAAAGCGAGTGAATCCCCATAAACCCCCGTGTTAAAATGCTCAACTTCACAGCATAATAAACATGTTTACAGCCTGGTACAAAAACGGTTTTGGTCTCTATAGCTAATTTCCCCATTCATGGGTGTGAATTTTTATATAACTCACCCATTTAAATTTTATTAAGACTTAATTATGCAAGGTGAGGCTGCTTTGAGTGACAGGTGGGTGCCGTCACAATCGCTATCACAGCGACAGCATTGGTTAGCTAACGTAATCATGGCGTAATCCGAGATTCACAGGGTATAGGTGTAGCTGTAGCCGTCGCTATTTCAGTGTGTTTTCAGTTCATTAAAGTTAATTGTAACATTTTGGTTCCCCAAAAAAAGTCTTGTTCAGTGTTTGGTTGTACTAAAAGACCCTCTAAGGAGTTGGATGTTCAGTTTTTTTTCCAGTAAGTACATTTTGTTTTGGGTTTTTTTGCTAGCAAAAATTAGCATTAACATTATCCCATCTAACCATTGACTGTAAACGCAATGTGCTAACCAAGCTAGCAGCAAGCAGCTAGTGGTCATTTTCATTCCATATGGTCATTTGTGGCTCCAAAAATCCAAGATGGTGACAGTCAAAATGCAAACTGGAGCCTTCGAAACGAGAATCCACAAACCAATGGGTGACGTCAAGGTGGCTATGTCCGTTAATTTTTACAGTCTATGGTAACAACACTAAGAGTCACACTACAGCCATGTTAGCAGTTCTGCAACACTTTGCTTTAGCACATTTGTGCTTAGAGCTAAATGTTGATGTTAGCATGCTAACATACTCACAGACGCAATGCTAATATGCTGGTGTTAAGGTATAATGTTTACCATGAATGACTTTCATTATTAATCAATCATAAAAATTTTCTTAGTGCTATGTTGTTTCAGTGCTATGAACATTAATTAGGCTTCCACTCACAACTGTAGTGGTGCCTTCCATGCTAACAAAACATGATCTCAGCTCAATCTTTGAGTTTTAGTTAGTTACAGTTAAATAAAGGATTAAAAAAGGATTCAGATTTTCCTGTATTGTGATTGTGTTTGGCTTTTATACACTTCTGTAAGTTGATTATTTATTGTGTAACTGCAAGTTTACATCTTTCATTTACATCCTTCTAATGTATTGTTTTAACATTTGCTGCCTAATTTAATTCATGCTGCAAGTTTAAAGCCACTTATGTCCTCTATCTTCCCACTTCTGGAAAACACTTGTTTGTACAGAAGAATGTACTCTATAAATAAATTAAACTATTATTATTATCATTATTAAATCCAACTTACTTCACAGCTACAAGGAGTCGTTTATTTTATTCTGCTGTCCAGTTTCATGTTAGCCCAACCGCTGGCCTCCCCCACATGGAGCCAGCTGTGCTCGGGCTGTCGGTGAATATGTTAGCATGCCAATGAGGCCTATGTAGATGCACTGTACACATCTTTGCGAAGCCAATCTGTGTGTATATACTGTGTAGGAGGGGAAAAACAGTGCCCTCAACCCCCTATTCCCCTGAGCCTGAGAGAAAGGGTGTCTCTTAAAAACACCAGAATGCGTCTGTTAACTTGCAGCTATGGATGCACTGCAAGAGGTGAGCAGGTCAGTTACAAATCACTAGCGTGTTGGGGTTTTTTTTTTTTTTTTTCACCCTGCAAAGGGAGACTTGAGGAGGTGGAGAAAAGGCCGAGAGGGAAGGGAGGAGGGGAAGAGGGGAAGGGGCAGACAAAATTGAAATAGAAATCCAAGTCAGTGGATAAAGAAACAGGACTCTTCATTTTGCCTTGTTGTGCAACCATGTATATTTCCCGCCCGCCATCGCTCTTTTTCTCCGTCTCTGTCTCCCTGCCCTGAAGCGTCCCCGTGATGATTGATACGCACGAAGAGCGAAGCTAGCTACAGAGACACAGAAAATCATGCATAAAAGATGAGTGCAGTTTATTGTGTTTTCCTGGGGGCCGAGGGGAGAGCTGAAGTTATGGATTTATGCGGTGTGTGATTGGATGAGAGCCCAGACCCGTGGGACAGATGTTGCGCAGAGAGGGAGGGGGTGGTGGTGGGGGGGAAAGGTGGTTTAGAGGAACAGAGCAAGAACTTGTGTCGGACAGGTGTGGATCACTTGATGACAAGCGGCGGGACTCGCCTTGGGCCGCAGGGACTCTGTGGTCCTGCACAACCTCCACAGATCGTCATCTCACTCTCTGCAATGGAATTTGGCATCATAATTACATTATAATAACCCGGTCTCACCTCTTCATTCAGCTGTGAGCAACCAAATGGACTGAGCGGGGTTGTGTGAAAACTCGCAAAGGAACGTCACCTCGTTGGGTTACGCTGATTAATTGGTTTGCTGATATGTCGGGTCACTACTTATTCAAAATTGGATATCGGTCGGCGTGATGGATGTGATGCAGTTTGTTTGATGACAGTGTTTAATTGATCAATTTCTATGGGAAGCCATTAAACTGAAATCATTATAATGAGACATTTTGATTGGATTCCACACAAGTACGCTTGAATATATTTTCTTATTATTATGGAGAGTTTAAGTGTCTTATTATACTGTATACACACAGTTAATGAGCTTTTTCCACCCTGCCAAGAATAAAATTATGATAAAAATACTGAATAATTGGGACCTTTATTCTATACTGTAAGATGGGTTATTTTGACATTATGATTCCAAACACTGAAGGGGAAATAAAGTTTTTTACACCCTCATTCCACAACATAACAACATATATTAATCCCTTGAGTCTGAAAGTCAAGTAGGGCTTGACTTGACTTATTTCTTTCAGAAGTTCAGTATGATGATTGGACATGTGGTGGTGGTTTCAGGACAGTCTTTGCTGTCAGCTACATCACTGTACATCAATGACGCAGCATAACAAAAGTGATGTTACAAACGTAAATGTGTTTATCTGTTGCTTTTCCTTTAAACTTATCATATGGGCAAGAGATCACTGAAGAGATAAAATATTATGAATAGAAGGCAAAATTCCCATTAAAGTTATGGCATGAGTGTCTCTTTAGCATACTTTTGGTGACTAGCAAGAAAGCCATCACACAGCAAACCTTAGCCTTAAGTGTGCAGCGCTTGGTGTTCCCAGTAAACCATGTGTTTGCTTCGGTCCGTGGTAGCGGGTCGTGTTTCCAGAGCGTGAAAGGCAACACCCCGCACTCCTTATTTGGAAGGTCCTGGCTCCAAATGGAAATGGATGGTGCCGAGCCAAACATAAGCTGCAACTCTGGGCTTCAAAATGGCTCCAATATAAACCAGTGGGTGACCTTTTATTATACTATTGTGTTGACCTTGTCAAACCACCCACTTGAAAATATCAACAAAATCAAGTAATAGATAAATAGTGCATATAAATCTATGACAGTTTGATAAACTTGCCTGAAGTGGACTACACTACATTTATATTAACAACACAGCAGATTAATGAAGCAGTGTGAGCTGCACTTGGCACCGGGTCAGGAGGTATCACACTGCTCATCGTGTATTGTCAGCTTAAGGTTTCTATTATGCATCATTTGAAGACAAACGATCCAGGAGGAACTAAAGAGTGTCGCCTGAAAAACTTGCGATTTAAGTCTTTGGCAACTGTCTTTTGGCTGATTTGATGTGGTTTTTTTCAACCTACTCAAAATATCAGCCATATGGTACCCCAAATCCAAAAATATATCTGTATAAAATGTTAAACTATGGTGATTTCAGAGCATTATTTAAAAATGAGGGCACATATAATTAATTTTGGGCAGACAAAGCTCATCAGTCACACCTTATATTGTCCCTTTTGCACCTCTTTGTGAACATTCAGATAAAAATCCAACAGGACGAATTCTGTCCTCACACGACTGCCGCGGTTATGAAAGTTTACCTCTTGATTATGGACAGGTTAACTGTGACTCGGTGATCTCTAACCACGTCCGTTTCTCAGAGCAGCTCGTATTGATTAGCGGTCGTAGAGCAGGAGTGAATCTACCTTATTGATCTGCTTTGATTCCTTTGTTTCATCTCCTCCTCGCTCAACTAATTGGGCTATTCTTTGTCGACAAGATTGACTTTTATGCCTGATATTACAGAGCTGTATTTATTCCCTTGAGGGGAAAAACAAATTAAAGGAAGCATTTTTTCCCCCCTCTTCTCCTTCCTCTTCTTTCATACTGATATAATTCATATAAACCCTTTTTTCTCCAAGATGCTCATAAATTCAGGGAAGAAATCATTATTTTCTCATAAATGTGATGATATTGCTCTCATCGGGCGGGCTGTGATGTAAAAGCACTTTATGAGATGGGCTATCTATCCCACACGTCACATGGCAGCTGTCTCGGTCTCCGATTGGCTGAGCAACATTGGCAGTAATGCCATTTCATTAAATAGAGACACACAGACGTCTTCCATCTGGGAACACAGGATTCTCCTCATCTATCTCTCTGCCAAGGGAGAGTTAAAGATGAAAAGTGACCCAATGCTGTCTGTTCACTCTTCCTGTTTCCCTACGAGGGACGCCGTGTCTCCGTAAAGACTGCCTGTCTCTGTGACTGGCAATCTAGTAAACAGAGATGCATTGATGCCAGTGCGTCCCCTTTAGCCCTGAGGCTAGTATTGACCAATGCATTACCAGGAGGTTTTGTCCAACTGGAGTGATTACAGCATTTAGGTGAGATTTACTCAAGGAGACAGGACTGTCTGAGCGAGATGGACTACTCTGCAGTAGGTAGGTTGTGGGTTCAGATCCCTGGGGACAGGTTTGTGAGGGTCTCCGGGAGCTGCTTCATTAGACGCTCTGGGTTATTCACACGGAGAATTATGGATGTATATGTTCACAGGGGACGAGGCGAGCGGTTTGAGATAGCAAGAGGTTGGACAGAGATGGGGATTCTGCATCAGGTGCGGAACAAGAAAATACATTATGATTCAAAAGTTAAGAGAACCCAGATGGCAAATCTCCATTCTAGAGTTGCTAGTACAGAGAAGTGGATTTTAATGGCACAGTTTGTAATTCTATCTTTAGAGAGGAAAAAAATGACATACATTATCATACTAAATGTGCACTAAATGTACTGGCACCATAAGTGGGGAAAATTTGGATGATTCCAAGGGCCATCAAACGATTACGAGTATAGAGGTGCATGTATTTATCCTGAACCAGTCGGCAGAGGAAGGTTTGTTGTACACTCTATGGACGAAATAATAAAGGACAGCACACGCCGGCCACCTTGTGCACCAGCTACAGGGTGAAGAAGTAGTCAAGGTACGTCAAGGTATGTCAGGATGTGCAGATCCAGGGAGCAAAATTGATAAAACTGCTGATTTTTTAGGGCGTTGTGTTGATTCGCCGCTGGTGTATGGATGTACATATTTAATTCATGTCTGTGTTTTGACATAGGTTGTATACCACCAGTGTGCTGCTCTTCATAGTTTTATTTTGCTCAGTGAGGTTGATTACTCAGTATACTTACTTCTGATTTTCTGCGATCTCGTTCAGGTCATGGTATCGGTCCAGAACAGTTGAGTCAAGAGCAACTGGACTTCTAGATTCTTGAAGGCGGGTAAACGACCCTGCAGAGGTTAAATGTCTCAGAATCTCCATCATCTGATTTCAGACCAAAAGCTCTTTTGATAGAAGTGTCTACCAAATGACAAAATGTAAAAGTTAATGTAAATGCAAAAACAGTCCTGCATTCCAACGCAGAGGGAAGTCCAGTACTCACAGACAGGATTTTACAACTCAGGAAAGCTATAACGGCACCAGCTGTTTTATCTTATGTTGTGACGATCGCAAGGTAAACAGCAGAACCACGCTGTTCATCTTACAAAGTAATCCACCAGGAACGTGTGCTTGTATGTGATTGGCCCACGCGGCGCAGCACCTCGTAGCAAAAGTTGAATTTTTTGTGGACGACCCTGCATTGTTTTGCTTCCCCTCCGGGCATCGGTGCTCTGGACCCCATTAATATGCATAAGACGGCTGCATTTTTTCCACACAGAGCTAATGCTTGGCATTCCCCCTGTGAGTTGTTGTGTGTGACAGCATCATTCTACTGGCGAATAGCCTCGAAGGCCCCTCAGAGACAAACTGCTGTTAGTACATTTAAAACTTTTGTCCAGGACTGACAAATGTTAAAAACATCCACTACACTTTTCAGTCTCCAACCTCGCTGTTAATCCGCAAATGGCCATTATTTCCAGTGAGATTGGAGACAATGTTGTGGGATGGAGGCGTAGGGTGAGCTGAAATGTAAGTGAGTCAGATAGCCTGCTAAAAGCAGTTTTTTCTGAGCTTTGGGAACACATGGGAAAGTTAGAAATGAAGGATAGGAACTAGATGTGCAGCACAAACTACTGTAAAAACAACCATAGTGCCTTTTCACACTGGTAGCATCTAAAAAAGCCAAAAGGGCAAAGGTGATGTTTGCTGTTAGACAGGCATGATGCTGACAACTCATTGAGATGACTGACAGTCATAGTATTGTAAATTTACCAAAGTTAGGCGGATCATCAAGTTACAAGCCTCAAAAACACCACAGAGACCAGGAGTTATGAATCTTTGGCTGTCAGTTATAAATAAATCACATCAATTAATCTGATGATTTGGCAGACAACAAAATTAAATTGCTACTGTCCATCTTAACATATTCATATCTAAACAAATGTAATAAATTACACTGGTTTTGTGGTTTTATTTTTGTGTATTATTAAAGCAGATATTTTGAATTATGATATTGGAAAATGCATTCTTGCTGAGGTTTTTTTGCATTATTTTCATCTTCAGAAACTTATATAACTGTTTGCGTTAGCCTGTAACACAAACAGTTGACTTTTAATACTTTTTTTGTGCTTTACCAACAGTTGCTAAGTTACACTCTATGAATAAAGTAGCAATACTGAATAAGAGTCTTGTTTTAATAGAAAATATATTCACTCCTATCTTTAGCATGATCTGTGATTTCACATCTTTTATTCATCTAGTAATATTCTTAAGTCAATACCTCTTCATGTTACACCAAAAGTGACCTAATACCAGGAATCTATTCATATTTAGTTGCTATACATACCTGTGGAAACTGTTTTAATTACATATTTCTGTACTGTGGGGGTATTATGTTAAATCAAAGATGCAAGAAAAATATCATTTGAATTATCTGTGGCAACATACAGCTTTAAGGTTGACAGAAAAGGAGGAGTAATAGTATTCTAATAACTTTGCAACTGTGATAAATACCTACGGAATGAGTTTGGCAGCAATTGGTTTTACGGTGCTTCCCTGTGGGGCCATTTGCTGTAATGAAAATGACAACGGTAGCCCAGCTTACTTGGGACTTGAATATTTCCCTGAACACTTCCTCCACTTCTTTGGTGTTGACTGCTGGTAAGTGTAGAACAGGTTCTCCTGCATCATCCTCTGTTAAACGTGTTATATATTTTGCCGCCTCAAGCCAAAGCTTGTAGGCAGTGAGCCGCTGGAAGTCACTGCTCATTGCCTCAAGCCAAAACATTTCCACGTTTTAGCTTCATTACAGGTTTGCTTTGTGGCGTTGGTGTACATTGCAATATAATTCCTCCTTAAATGATTTCCCTGGTTGAATGGACATGCATGCTTACACACACACACCTCTGGCTATCAGCATGTCTATGAGGCATGACGGTGCTCCAGATTGCATGTTTTCTGCGGTTGCCCGGTTTTTCTGAGCCGCTTCCGACTCGGCCGCATCCAGGTTTGAATTACATGGACGCGGCGGCGAGCGCACGCCTTGTGATTTTCGGCGAGGAAGTGTCATGTTTAGTTGCGCTCTCCGTAATGGAGAGCTCCTCTTTTCATTACCCTCGCTTTTAAATAGGCCACACCATAGCAACATGTGGCAGTGATCAATTTGAATGTCATTAACACGGAGGGCTTTAAGGTCCAGCCTTCATTCTCCCCACTCCCTAAACCGCAGTAATTGAATCAAGGAAACGGGCGGCGTTCGAGAGCTCCTGGTCAAGCAAACAAAAGGATTATTAACATCTCCGATGACATTGTATTTACAGGAGAGGCTGAGGGAACTGTGCCATTTACAAAGCAATTTGCCGCTGTGATGATGCAAGAATAAATAAATGGGAATTTGTTGTTGATTTGTGTATGTAAACGGGGGGGGGGGGGGGGGGGTGACATGAGGGATGTGGCAGCCAGAGGAGTCATGCACGTCCTAAGGCGAGCTTTGAATGACTGGGGACACTGTTTTAATATGCCGTTTGATGCCGAGACTACATCAAACTAATATTCAGCATTCAAAACACAACTTGTCCTCCTCTAACCTTTAAGAAGATTAGAACTATGTGAGCAATAATAGCTTTCGAGTGAGACTGTTTTTGTGTGTTTCCTGTGCCGGTTTGTGTGCGTGCATCATCTTCTTTGGCATCTTGGAAGTGTTTTTTTTTTTTTTTTTTATTCTTCCATGTGTGCTTGTTGATTTAGGCTGCTGTAGTAGTGTTGCGGATGGCAGCTTTAGTCTATTTTCTGTGAGAATAAAAATCCGAGCCCATCTGCAATTTGTCTTGATTAAGCAGGGTCTCCATCTGCGAGCACCGATCTCTTGTTGGTGTCTTTTCCCATTTGCAATATATTTCATTCCAGCAGTCCCCCCCCCCATCCCTCCCCTGTCCACTTAACCATCCCACCTCCTTCTCCAAGCAAAAGATTAACAGATTAGAAGTAACATGATTGCGTGCTTTCTCTTTTCTTTTGTGCTTGCCGCATTTTTCCTCTCCTTTTTCAGGAAAAACTGAGGAGGGAAAAAAAAAAATCATCACCTCTATGATTTGCCTCTTTGTGTCACCGTCTGCAATATCAAGCGAGTCAAAAGCACTTAATGTCCCCGATATTCTAATTTCATCTGTCATTTTCACTGTGTACTGTATCACATGACACATAAGCCCACACACACACACACACACACACACACACACACACACACACATTCATTAGAATTCGGCACAGATGTATAGTGTAACCAGGCCTATTTCTCTAGCGTAGTGTATAGAGGTCTATCACACACCTCAGCAATGCGTAACCAATAACTGAAAAAAACGCATGACTGAAAAAATGAAAAAGAGATAGAGGCAGATGGAGTGCAGCAGATGAGAGAGAAAGGAGAAGTGGTGTAAAGAGTTTTACTGGATGGAGAGACCAGAAGAGACAGAAAGAAGAAAAAAAAAAAAGAGGGAGAGAAAGAGAGATGGTGATGGTTTAGCGAGAGAAGGAGAGTGTTGAAGCAAAGGATGGAGGATCTAGCAAGCTGGGTGGCATTAGTAGGGAAAGCCTCTCCACTTCTGCTAGATAAGAGATGGCCCTGGCCAATGATGTGGAATGGTTCTGATTGGCTGAGCCTGATCCCCCAGCAGAGCGAACAGAGCTCTTCTCCCAGAGCCCGGGAGCACCACCGTTACACTGTCGGATATTTCATACCTTACACCTACAACCATGACTACTGCAGGGTACTGCAACTCTGACCTCATCCCCATACTGCTCAACATTTCATACTTCACTCCTACAACAGTGACTGCTGCGGTGCTCCACGAGCAGAGCCTCAGTCCTGTATCACTACCGGCTACTTCTTCTTCATGTCTTTTATTAACCGTAACCACAATGTTTCTCTAACCGTAACCAAGTGTTTTATTGCTCTAACCATACCTTAAAGGGGACCTATCATTGCACATTTCTGGGTCCGTATTTTTATTCCGGGGCTCTACTGGAATATCTTTGCATGATTTACAGTTAAAAAAACTACTTATAACTACTTATTTATCTTCTAGTGGCCCTTTATGCAGCCTCTCAACTCAGCCTCTGTCTGAAATGGGCCATTTTAGCTCCTGTCTCTTTAAGGCCCCCCTGCTGATGAGCCCATTTTCTTCTTATGTAAACAAATTAGCAAGGTTTAACTTCTTGCTCTAGTTCTTTTCTCAAAATGGAAAGTACACCCATACATATTCAGATTTGGAGTATGAGAGTGGACAATGTGAACAACCTCAGCAACAAAGAAGTGGACGTCATCTCATCTGCTTTTGGAGCATTTTTACGTACTTACCTCATGTTTTGTAACTTGTTTAACATACACATCTGACATCAAAACAGTATATAAACTGTATACAAAAAGCATGATATGTCACACTTTCTTTCCCTAACTTTAACTATACTTTAGTTGCCATGAGCCGATATTGTAGAAACCCAGATTTTAATAAAGATTGGATATAATCTAGGGTTTCGCAGCAGGCGGTAGGGTTGCCATAACAATAAGGACTGCTGTAGACATGCTAATGGATCCAAATATTTATCCCTGACCTAATAAGCATCATTAAAAGATAAGAAGAAAATGAAAGATGAAACATTGACAGACCAAAACCTAAACTGATCCCACAGAAAATGGATGATGCTCCTTCATGCTCTCCCTTGAATTTATCCAGTTCTGAATCATATGAGAAAACCTCTGATTAAAACCTAATCGGCATATAACCGGTACTGTACATCCAAAACTCTGGTCTCACAGCATTACAGAAGCCACACAAGTCAAATAATCTGAAATATTAGAAATGATTGCATCCTTGGCTGTGCTGTATACAACATGGTTACAGTGGTACTGTATACACACACACACACACAGTTACACCTCACTCTGTTAACCAGCAAGGGACCTCTCTGACACTACTGCTTTTCATGCTTCATGACAACAACCATGACTACTTATGGGCATCCTGACCTCACCGTTACCTAGTTAAACAGCTGGCTATGATTATGTAGCACGGAGACTTTGGCAGCAGGGGCCAAGAAACCATCTGGAGAAGAGGGAGGTTTTTCCCAGCGGACCGGTCGACCCGTGTGCCAGCAGCGATGAAGCACAATGTGAAAAAAAAAAATAACAGTCCTCTGTTGTATTATAGTCCTGTTGTGTGTGTGTGTGTGTGTGAGCATGCATGAATGACATGAAACAAGCATGTGAATATGACAAGGACGGTCTGGGTTTCCTCTGATCTCAAAGTGGCAGAGATATGACGGGAAGAGAGCGTGAAAATGTCAACTAGCGGTAAAAGTAAATCAAATATATCACCTCATATACAAATTTCAAACTCAAAGATGATTAGAAAAATCCAAATTCCAAGGACTTTATAAGATTTACTTCTCAGTCTCTTCACTGTTTGACAGATCTTACTTATTTGCTCAAATTGCTGCTGTCAAATCCAATTTTAAACTGCTATTTTTTTGCTGCATATCAGTGTTTCCTACTCAGTCAAAAACAACAAAAACCTGCTCTTTGATTCACCGGTAATACACCCTCTAATTTGGGTCTAGACTCGGTACATTTTATGATGAATTGAGTGCAATTTTAATGACAGTGTCCACAATACAACAGATAGTTAAAATATGTAAAATTGACAGCTACGGCAGATATAGCTGAAGTGGATTGGTTCCAATTTTGGATTCACTCACTATATTTAACACAATTAACAGCATGTAACAAGCCACTAAGTGACTTTACTTGAAGTGTTAATTAAATTTGATCATTTTAGATAAAACTTAAATGATGCTTGAAGGGAGACAGGGGTCACAGCAGCAGCAGCAGAAGAGAAATATGATATTTAGTGAGAAAACAGGCAGTTAATAGAAGACCACAATGAGAGTTATACAACAGAGGACCAGTATCATCGCTGACAGGTGAGTATATTAGATGCGATTATCAAACAGACAGAGCGTCCTTTATCTTGACTATAATCTGAGTGTCACACAGTTTGATCCTGTCTTTATCTATGGTTTGCCATATGGCCCCATGCCTGTCTTCTTTTCTATCCACTGTCCGCACTCCGACTGCTTACAGCTGAACCCTGACAGGAAGCTTATAGCTGTGAGGTCAAAACCAAAAGTCGGAGACTCAAAGGCCCACACAGCGCGCGGCGGACACAGCCACAGATTACCGTCTAGCCGAGCTGACCGCCGACAAAAAGGGACGGACTGTCACCGGGTCCTTTCTGAACGTTTCAACATTGAGACCTGCCGGTTTTTGAAGTTGAGTCTTATCGTGGCGAGCTGCACAGATGAGCCGTTCTGTGTCCTCGCTTTTATCAGATCAGATGCTGACAGGAGGAGCGTTCGCAGGGAGCGATTCAGCAACTTGGAAAAGCTGCTGGAGGACATAAAAAGCTTTCCTGAGAGACGATTCGACTTTCTCATCCTTCTCTCGTCTTCTCTGACTGATGCGGCTCCGCGCGTCTTCAAGATGTGCTCGCTTGCAATTATTTAGTAGGTGTGCATTTGTTGTATGAAAAGGGGTGTGATGATGTGACTGGCTTAATGGTTAAGATATGAATAGTTGGATGCAAACAGCTTGTATTGGACAAAATGGAGGCATTCATGGGAAACAGTAAATCCATGACATGTAGTTCTTCTTATTTTTATCACTTTTTTTTTATTACTTTAATTAATTTTGATTGCAGCTCCTCTTGCGTTTTAGGGTTTGGGTTTTCTCCAAAGAAAAACAATCACCAGTCTGCCTGTGTTGTTAAGAGCACAGACATGTCACATGATCCAGACTCCTCATTTAAAGTAAACTCGCCTCTGTGTTCTACACCAGCACTGAAACAACATACTGCAATTTTGTTTTTCTGATTTCTTTTTAGATACAATTCGTTTTTTTTTTAAGTATTCCATTGCAAACATGGATTGCCACTGAGATTCCTTACATTCCTTGCCCTTCCCTCCTTCTATTATATTCATAAAATATATGATGATAACAAAACTACCATAGAAATACTCAGATTTTTGCATCCCATTCTACTGAATCACAGCATAATACATACATTAGGTGTATCAGATCTGTCTCAGTGGGTTAAATGCTTGATTCTGTCTGATAAAGACTTCTTAAAGCAGCGAGTATCTGATTGTTAGCTATTATATGGCCATTTTAAACCAGTTTCCCCTAGCGTAGGGTTGTTGACAGATTGCACAACCATCCAAAATTGCAAATTTTATTAAATTTGAAACGTTACTCGCATTCATCATATCAAAAGATGGATGATCTTGACTGTCTAGCTCGTAGTAAATGAGCTTTATCGTCCCCATTTACAAATCTCTCGTATGTACTCGCATGTTCTCGCCTACATTCATTCTTTGTTTTCGTGTGCATGTGTGTTCTCAGATGCTGTGGGTGGTTTCTGCCCTTCTGGCTCAGCTCCAAATAGCTGCACTTCCTCTTCAACGTAACTACAGCCCTCAGCTGGAGCTTACACTGGGAAAAGCAAGGGTTATTGGCTACAGTGTTCAGCAGATGAGGAGGGATCAACCTAGAGAGAGAGAGAGAATATACCTTCAGGTGAGGAATTAATTGAGCCTGTAGATTTTCGTTGCAGTGAGATACCTCGGCTGATGGGCCGCATTCTCACTCCTGACTGTGTATCCTCTTTTTCAAATACCCTAAGAACATTTAGCACTAGTTTGTGGAGCACACTGAATAGAGAGGCATTAGGTCTGAGAAGTCAGACTTTATATATGTGCCTGTCTGTTGCAGTCAGGCCTGTTTTCCCTCAGTAGAGCTGATGACTCCATAACCACATCCACGAGGCAGAGCGATGTCAAAAAACCAGGAAATCACAAGTAGCACTTAAATTATCCTGTTTCGTTTTTGAACTGAGGGAAATAAAAAATCTTCATGATGTGTGTGTGTGTGTATGTGTGTGTGTGTGCGCTCTGTGTTTTCATGTGGGGCAAGGTTTCCATAGAGACTAGGCCAGCTAATCCGACGAGCTGTGGAAGACGGAGAGAGCAGGTCTGAAGTGCTCAGCATTACAGCGGCTTCTAAAAGCTCCCTGCCTCTCAGCGCCTTAGTCTTCATTACCTCCACATCCCCTTTTGATTGGCTGCGTTTATCCTGAGTACCCCAGGTTTGGGAGGGAACCGTAACCCTATACACCCCCCGCCGCCAACAACACACTCCGCCAGCATCGTTCAAGTTGTCACAGCAACCCCCTGAAGACGAGAATTTGGACTCAAATAAACTAGATATTGTATCATGTTCTGTACCTGGTAGTTTCAAGACAATACACTGTTCTCCTTTGGCCATATATACACCACAAATTATGGAAAAAACAGTACAAAAGAGTGATTGCAGTGAATGGTTTGTAGGTGTTAACGCAATAAAAAGAAAAAAGAATTTTGCACGCCCTTGGATGTGCTGAGTGGTGAGATAATTTGGCTTTCTGTTTGGGTTGGATGGCGTTGGTTTGTGCAACACTTTGGCAAGCATTCAGTCATCCTGTGATTGAAATAGAATATTAGCTGGAGGTCTTAAGCCCTTGTGCTCGTGCCGTGCAGTGCCCACTGTGTTCGCGTTGCTTATCTGGATTCAACTTAAACACTCCAGCCCAGTTAGGAGGTTGAATAAATGTTGGCAAGACACTGGAACCCCTTTTTATGATGTATTTGTTTTTTGGGAAGGAAGTAGATGCGTTAAATCCTTTTTTTTTTTTCTTTTTTTTTTTGGCCGCTTGGAGGCAGTCGAACAAGCTGTAAACACCACACTGACATACAGTATTATCACCTCATGAAGTCGTTTTGGCAAATGTGTTTCCCATGTACACATCCAGAAGTCACGCAGCACCATTTGCATTCATTTAAAGGCCGCCCGATGAATGCAAATAAAACATCCACTCTCCTTTTAGCTTTGGTACATCTGGCTTTTTAGCAGCCAAATGTTCCTCTTTCTTCACCATCTTGTCGCTAACTTTGTCTCTGTGCTGTTTGGTGCTGAGTAGATAATGTACAGTGGATCTATCAGAGCTTTTTACTAAAAAATGCCTGCCTGCTGCAGTTGGAAACAATGCTGCAGAGAGTGTTGAGATTGAACTAAAACAGCAAAGTTGCTGGCAGTTAAGGCAAAACAATGAGCTGAAATTTGTGGAGGGGAACTGCAGAGTCAGGTGATAAGTCTATGAGCATCTCTTTTCACATTACACATAGTCATCATGCAGCTTTAAAAGGTACCTTGTGGAGGTTTCATATTTAAAATGTCATATTTCATGTAAAATGTAGTCAATCACTGTAGTGGAGTCAAATATTCCCCTCTCCGAGTAGAAGTAACATAAAATGGTTTCCAGGTTAAGTACAAGTACCTCAAAATTGTACTTAAGTATACTAGAATAAATATATTTACTGTCTACTACTTTGTAACACGCTCTGTCATTGGCAGAATACTTCCTACCAGGTCTGCTTTAAAGCTTGGGATCACTATTGTTTGGCCAGATGCATTATGAGTAAAAAATGAAACAAACCAAAAAAATCATTAAATGAACTTTTTGAACATCACTACATTTATCCGAGTGCTGTGGCATTCTCAGTCTCACAGATGTTACTACATATTTATTTTATGCATACATTAACAGTGACAGGCACAAGTGCACCCGCAGGAACTCAAAATGTAAACAAGCAGTATTAATATTCTTCAGAGAACTCCTTCCTCTCACTGTTAAAGCTGCACTAGAGTTTATATTTGAATGGAAAAACTGCAAAGTGTTGTTGTAAAGATTATTCCAACCCCAACGACTATAAAACTATCAGTCATCTGGAGTCGTGTTTCTGTCCACCTGGTGAATATTCACTGTCTTTTAGCTGTTTTTGCTCTCTACCAACTCCTGAGGGAAATATCTGGCTCTTTAGCTGCTAAATGCTCCACAATGTTCACCAGCTAGCGCCCGAAAACGATGCTATGAGAGCGCTGAGAGTAAAGTCGCAGCCGGACAGCTAAACCCTATATAAAGCTCCATAAAGCCGAGGGGGAGCTGCTGATAATTCTCTAAATTTGAGGTTGCTTCACTGTAACCTTTAAAAGGACCAGTGTGTAGGATTGAGTGGCATCTAGTGGTGAGGTTGCAAGAGTGTAGGAAAATCTACGGTGGTCGCGAAACTCGCAAAAAGCGCAAAGGGCCCTTGTTTGTTTGCATTGGGCCACTGTAGAAACATGGCGGTGCAACATGGCGGGCTCAGTGGAAGAAGACCCGCTACCTATGTAGATATAAAGGACTCATTCTTATTTTAATGGGATTATATTCCATTTCTGCCAAGTCTGTTCCGCTAGATGCCACTAAATTCTACGGACTGGACCTTTAACCTACACCTAAACCGCAGAGGGACCTGTTTTCTATACAGGCCAAAAAGTCAGTGATTCCCCTTAAAAATCTGTACTTCAAAGTACACACACACACATAAACTGGTCTTTCCTAGAGGAAATGCATTGGTCACCATTATTTCATTCCCAAAAGGCTATGCTTTCATCTTGACTCAGCATCCTCCCTTTATTTCTCTTTCTTTCTCTCTAATACACACATGCAAAATCACTCGCTGAAAGCTTTTCATCCTGTTCTATCACACTTTCCCCCCCTTTCTCATTTTAGACTCACCCTGACCCACATACTTTTTATTCCCCTCCAAATTCTTCCACGCTCACCCCTTTCTGTCAACTTCATTTCAACCTTTACCTTTTTCCTCTATCAATCTTCTATGTCTCTGTTACTTTACTGTAGGGGTTTCATCACTTTCGGTTTCTCAGGAATTTAGTTTTTTTTTTGATACTCCGCAGAAATTCACTCTCTTCAAATTGAACCGTTTTAATTTCAATTTCATTCCTTTTTAAAGCATAAAACCTACTGAAAGTCAAACAAAACGCTTTAATGGAACCCAGGATCACAACGAGAAAAATAAAAGAAACAACATTAATAAACAGGGTCGACCCCAGTCTTCTATGTGTGTCTAAGCAGAACATTTCTTCAAAACTGACTGTGACAGACTATAAAATTCCTCCAGATAACTTGTGCAGCGTAATCCAACTATCCTAGAACAAAACACTTACAATCCACAGGTGCAGTATTATTGATTATGGTTCAAGGCTGTTTGAAGTAATTTTATGGTTAAATTATTGCTGATTTTGGAGCTTTAAAGAAATTGTAAAGATCAACAGCCACCTCAGTTGTAGTTTTGGAGAATGCTGAAACAAAGCTGCACCAACTGATGTGCTGTTTGTTTTGCTGCTTGACCAGTAATGGCTAAATGGGAATTTTATCAACTTAAGTGTATTTAAGGTACCTAATACAGAGGTTGATGCAAAAACTCAAACTTGAGTTTTATTAACTTAAAATCTCATGTATTTCTCTATAACTCTCTATTAATTCTCTATTAAATATTCAGCAGTGTACAATCTAGTCAAAGTAAAAATATATATATATATTATTTATTAAAAGACATTCAAAAACTCAGCTAATCTGCTTCATCTGGACTGTGTGGGTGTGTTTTGATCAGATTTGACTGACAGCTGTGTGGAACATGAAGAAAACAGCACAACTGCTATCAACTTCAAACTAGTGAGAATAGACAAAACAGTATGACCTCATCGCTCACTGTGAGAAGCTGATTGAGAGAATAGTCTTTCAGGGCCTTTAAAAGTACAATAATTCCATTGTCTGAGTGGGCAGCTATGTTCATTTGACATTGTGTCATGAACAGTTGTTTAAGAAATTCTTTCTAGTAGTTTCGTCTTATGATCAACCTTATAATTATACTAACACACAAACTTCATCAGTGTTTCATTAAGGTTTAGTATCGACAATCAGTTTTGAACAGCACTAGACAGCTTAAAGTAGACCTATTTTTAAGGAACAAAGGTTTAGAATACCACTGCTACTTTAGTCACTTCTGATAATATATATAATTCATTAGCCTGATAATGATTAGCCAGTAGAAACCATAGACTGTATATAAAGATGGACGTAGCGAGGTGTGACGTTGCTTTGTGTTAGCTACTTTAGCTAAGTTGTGCAAACAAGGCAGGTATCATAATCAAGTAATATTAAACTTAATAAAACTTCAAATCTTATTAACCAAGCAATAATTTCCAAAGTGACCACCACCACACTTATTAGAGGGCCTGAATTTAGTGATTGAGACCAGAATGACTGAAAAATGATTGACTTATCATTTCTAGAGAGAAACTGATGCTTTTTGAATGGGAGTCAGTTGGAGCCAGCATCTAGTGGCCGTTAGTGGTATTGCACTTTATTATTTCCGTATTGACTTCAGCTTTAAGCCGTGGTAGTTGCTACTTGGTAGAAAACTTTAATTAACAGGAAGTGTTCAGTTTAAGAGGCATAACTGTGACTTCATTACAGCTCTGAGCAGTGTTGGTTAGAAAACTGTGAGTTACCTGTAATGTTGACTTTAGTATTGTAATTGGAGGTTAGTGGGCCTTCAGTCCAAAATATGTTTGGTGAAACATAATTTGTGATTTGCAAAATACCTTGCAATTTCTTACAAATGATAGAAAAATAACACTTCCCCATTCTCCGGAATGAGAAAGTGTGTCCAAACTTTTGACTGGTACTATAATATGCTCAGAATCAACCATCACTCCATAAAGTAGCAAACAGACTTGATGATGATTCAAAATTTGAATTTGATAAACTGTGCTTTTACCATCAAGCCAGTGTGTCAGTGTAACCCTATCATATATTCACATAATGTGATAGAGAGACTCTAATTAGGGTAAGGTCAGCCTGGTAATCGCTTGCTATCAACTGCACCATCATAAATTTTGCAGAACAGCCATGAAATGATATTTATTGCTGTGGCTATGGCTGAAGCGGCTATTAGATATGCTGGTTAGCAAATGAAACCCCCTCGTAGTCTTTTAATTCTCTGAGGAGATGATTTATGGTTACTGAAAGGAAGACCAGAAGAGGAGTGGGTTGCAGGGGTAAAGATTATAACCTCTACTAAATTGTGCATGTCTGTCTTGTGTGATACTGTGTGCACATACGTGTGCATGTGTGCTTTTCATTGTGTCCTCAGTGGCATTAATGTGAACCCAAGTGTGTATTTAATTGGTGGCTGTGGTGCTCTCTTTTCCGGAGCAGTTTGTGCTTGATGGCTGCTGTTCTTGCTGCATTCACACACATAATACCAGCTATAAATTCATAATGGAGGGAAAGACAATGGCACGTGAGATAATTTCTGTCCAACCACACCCACCGGGCTCTAATTGCGCTGCAAGGCAAGTAAAGGAAAATCAGCGGCTGTGCAAGGAGACTGTCAAACCCTGGGAACACTGTGGCTCTGACAACTTTAATTGGTAGTTGTCGTGTATATCCCTGTCTTCATTAGCAGCCCAAGACTACCTGCTTCTCCTCCCACACACATGCACACACACAGGCACCGCTATTGGTGAAAAGGTCATTAGATGTGCTTGGTTTAATAGCAGATTGTCATCCACAACCGCCGGTGTTCCATGGACACTTACATGAAAAAGCACCTAGAGGTATTTTCATTCACTTAATTCAAATTTTGTGAATACTTGCTCCTATGCATCGTAGTGGAGCTATGGTTTTTGAAAAAGCAATTACAACAGAACAACTGACAGGATTTTTTTTTTTTTTTTCAACTGCCTCCAACCTCTGAAGTGATTTTAAAGCAAGACTGAAAGATTATTGCTTAAGAGGCTGAAAGGAAAGAATAATGCTTAAGAGTTACATTTTCCAAATTGATTTTTTTTTCCTACTGAAATCCAACAGATTTCCCCCGCACCAAACTAACCATCTCAAACCCTGATTTTAGGACAAGTTGTGCTCTCCGATTCTGCAGTTGTCATTCATGCATGCCGAACCAATCACAGCAGTATGCAATAAACGTCAATCAGCAAATTGTATGATTGGTATCTGCAACAGTGAAGGCCTGGTTTCGGAAAATCTGTCAATGCTGTTTTCTGCAACCAACCAAATAACACTGGATTTTTCAATGAGGGAGAGAGAATAGATGTCATTTTAAGAATTTCTAACCAGGTATTTGAACTTTTTTTTAAATGGAAAACCATTTCAGACAAAAAAATATTTTTCAAAGCAGAGTATTTTTCTATGTCTTTAACATAGTCTGAAGGGGGTCTTTGAAGTCATGTTCAGACTGATTTTAGCTGTGCGTTAAAGAGTTTCTTTGGGAAGTTTTTCATTATTCTGCAAGGGTCTAAGGATAGTAGGTGTCATATGCTGCAGATTTTTAAAGCCCCTTAAGGCAAATTTGTGATGTTGGATTATATAAATAAAATTGACTTGACCTGAAAAGAACAGAGGTGCTGACACAGTGGGCTTGGGCAAAAAGACCCAGGGTCGTCCAACAAAAAAGTTTAACCCAGCTCAGCTATTGCCACAAAACAATGTAACGTCATCTGGCAGTGCACTACGTTGGACACAAATGGATAGAAACACAAATACATGGAAAAGATCTATTTACTTGGTGATTGTCAAGACGGACGACAAAATACCTTGCAATAATAACTTTCCAGAGTTGTAAAATGGTGTCTCAATGTACTATAAACTATGCAGTGTACCTCAAACAACAAACCACATCAACGCAGCTCCTTGAGTTTCTGCATCAGAATTGCTCCACGTCAGCCCAGTAGAATATTATAGGTCTATCCAACCTATATACACACAAAGATAAGGGTGTGTCTATCATTGACAGTATGGATTTGAACCCCGTAAGCCCTGCCAGCGTTGGAGGCAACCACTCTAGGTGGCCAGAGAGAAGCCATGCATTATTGAGAAAGGGCTTAGGGGGGGTAAGAGTGGATTAGTCTGATATTAACCTCCAGAGGAAGAGAGAAAGGGAAGGGGATGACATGATGAGGATCACCCCTGGCCATTTAAACTGCTTTAATTAAATCCTGGATGGAGAGGCCACCACTCAGACTCGGAGAATGAGGGAGAAAGCAGAGAGAAAGAAGGAAGAAGAAAGGGATAAAAATGAGGAAAGGTAGAGCAGCGATGAAAGAGACTGATTGGAAAAATGGTGAATAGGAAATAGACAAGGAAAGAAAGAGGATGAGACGAAAGGAAGAGTGTGTGCATGCTCGCTTGCAAAACCTCCCACTGTGATGAGGCAGACTAATGAGTTAGCCTTTTGCCATGCCGGTCACATGTGTGTGTGGCTGACAGGGACCGGGGCGAGCTGATAAATCAGCAGCAGAAATGAGATTTATAAAAACCTGATCTCCATCTCAACCTCCTGCCTCGCTCCCCGGCCACCCTGTCACCTTGCTATCTTAATCTGCAGAATTTAGAGGGGCAGGGCAGCTGCTCTGCCAGATATGTACTAGGAAATGTCGTTTTCTGTAAAAGAGTGCAATATTGTATAAAAGCGTCCAGCATTTCTGTACGTCACATACATGTGCTGATGACTAATTAAGCAACTCCGATATAACATAATGAGAGGAAATAGCAATCAGTGTATTCTAACCTATTTTTAATTATAGATTGTACATTATAATCAGGGTGCAGATTTAAGAGTTTCTTGATAATTTAACATTACCTCCAACAAAAAGGTTTTGTTTTCAGTCATTTGTTTGACATTTATTCATTTATTAGCAGCAGCACCAAATAAGTTACGTATTGTACAAAGGACAGGGTTAAAAATTAGGTTCAGGCTACATCCAAGTAGGTAGCTCCTGGTCTGAAAAGTGAAGCCAATGTGGAAGGGCCTTAAATGTGCATTCTTTCTAATGGCCACCAGGGGGCGACTCCACCGGTTCCAAAAAGAAGTCTGATGTCTATGAGAGAATGACTTTACTTCTCATTTGATTAATTACCCCAGTAAACACTTTCCTAATGAGTTTATGGTCTCAACTGCTAGTATAAAGTCTTCTTCAATGCATCATGATGTTCATTTTGTAAATTATGGCCCCATTTAGAGTGAAATAGATGATAAAGCATGGTATGCTTTAGGGCATAGCTACGCTGTGACTGACAAGTTGCTACCACAGCAACAACGTTGATTAAGTAACGTAACCATGGCGTAACCCCAGATTCACAGAGTATAGGCGTAGCTGCTGCTATTTCACAGTGTGTTTTCAGATCATTAAAGTTAATTGTAACATTTTGGTTGCCTAAAAAAAGTCTCGTCCAAAGTTTGGTTGTGATAAAAGACCCTTCAAGGAGACGGATGTTGAGCTTTTCCGGTGAGTACTTTTTGTTTTAATCGTTTTAGGCCTGTTTTTCACTAGCGAAAATTAGCATTAGCATTATCATTGTTAACCATTGATTATAAATTCACTGCACTAACCAAGCTAGCAGCTAGCACTATGGTCAGCTCCAACCTCTTGTCCAAATATGGTCTCTTCTGGCTCAAAAAATCAAAAGTGGCGACAATGAAATCCAAGATGGTGACAGTCCACAAATCAATGGGTGACGTCACTGTGACTACATCCATATTTTTTTACAAACTATGGCAATACTCCTTGTATCGCATCATTTGTGTTCAGGTACCCACAAGCCTTTTTTTTTTTTTCAATTCAATTCAAATTTATTTGTGTTGCACCATCATACAAAAGCAGTTCAAAGTGCTTTACATAAAAACAATAACAAAAAAATAAAACCACAAAAATGTGCAGATAAACAGAAACATCCATGCATACATGCACATAAAAACACATACTTACATACACATAAAAACAAACATACAGTACAAAAACGGTGTGTTCATTCAAGAAATGCTCGAGTGAAAAGGAGGGTCTTTAGTTTGGTTTTGAAAGAACACAGTGACTATATTTTTTGCTCTTATTCTGAAAAAGACAATATTCCTACTGAGGTGTTTACATGGCTAATGAAAATGAATATTCCACTAATATTCCTGTTTACATGCAGAGGGTTTTCAGGGTTTCCCTCTGCTTCACTGGGAACAAGATCTCCGCAGGCAGTGAAGTAAACCGGCGAGGTGAAAAACATTAGTGAGCTGGTGCCTGATATTTATAAGTGATATTGATATGATTGACATTATAAATTTAGTTACAGGCACATCCAGTACCTAGGTTGTCCCATGATGTTTACTACACTGCTGAGTGTTTTCAGTGCATCACACCGAGTCGTCACCGTCACTCCATGGTTGCATGTCAGGATAATAACCAATCCCCTTCCCGTCACCATCCTGGAGAAGGTGTGCTCTGTTTTTCCAGCCCGCCCTGAACAGCTCTCCACTCTCCTCTCATTCCTCTCTCCTCTGTCTGCCTTCCTGTTCCAGCATATGTCATTTTGCCTGCGCAGGGGTGTGTTACACAACCAGCTCGTCATGCATCTCTATCCCAGCCTCACAAACTGTTAGCTAGTTGGTTTGTTTACAACACACAGAGCTAACCATAAACAGGCAAGAGGCCATGTGTCGCAACCTGCAGTAAAAACCCCAATTGAGAGACATATGAATGCTTTTAAAAGCTGAATAATATCAGCATATCCCACATGTCTTAATCTGGAAATGCTACATTCGGGATTCAGAACATCCAAACAGAATATGCTGTTTACATGACCCGTATCAAATTTGGAATATTGTCATATTTGAAACAATAGTGGAATATTAGTGTTCATGTAAACATGGATAAAGTATAATCTATGGATTGTTTTGTTTGGAAGACCCATAAACAGAGAATTGCAATAATCCAGCCTGCTCGAGACAAATGCATGCATGAGTTTCTCTGAGTCAGACTGGGAAAGAATGCCTCTGATTCTGGATTTGGTTAAAGTGAGGGAAAAATAAGTATAAATGTAAATAAATGAGCATGTATCTGGCAAAGGGAAAGGAAAAAAAGGAAAGCAGTATGTATGAACAGAAAGAATTAATAATACTAATCCTGTAAAACTCACCTGAAATGCATCCAAATTTATTTTTATTTCTTTTTTGTTGGTTTTATATTCTTTTCTTCACATGCTGTCCCTTATTATCTATCTGTGTCCTTTTTATGTTTTATTAACACTAACATATCATCACCTTTTAAGCTGATATGTTGTAGTAAACACTTGCTTATTTCCACATCCAGCAGTTACAGCGCAACATTCATTTGGTTTTGTGTTTCATGTTGTTGCACTACACTTCTCAACAAGCATGAGACACATCTATAAAAGACCCTGTCACAAAAACAGAACAGACAGAGTGAATGTTGCATGTAAATCACTTTTTTTTTTACTACCACAAATCTTCAGTCAATGAAACCTACAAATGTCAAAATGTGCAATGACTTTCTTCTTCCTAGTATCATTTTCTATTAAACATATTATCCATGTTACAGGAGGTGGACGAAATAACAAGAACATCTAAAGTTGATGCAATCCAAGAAAAAAAACATAATCTGTGCCCTCATTCAGTGAGCATCGTTTTGATACAGTTCAACAAAAACTGAACAATTTCAGCTTCACAAAGGTGGAACTTATTGCAAGGCTATTGCATTGAATTGCATGCCACCGTAAGATGCTGTTATTATTTTCTTCACCCCCCGTAGCTACAGGCGTCTGTATGTATATCCATCCAGCTAGTCCATCAAAGAAACAACATTATAAATGGATAGGACAAGGCTGCTACAACATGTTCTCATCATGGTGGAAAAACAACTACAGAGAATTTGAGAAGTTGGACATGTTTTCAACTTTGCAAAGACAAGTTTGTTTACTGCTCACTGCTGTGATGTCTGGTCTGCATGTGTATCTCACAAACTTGGGCCAAAGACTTGTTGCTTGAAATTCTGACTTTATTTTTCATTTGTTTCCCTATCCTTCTCTTTTTCAAAGATACATTTTGAGTCCTGGCTTTTTTTACTTCATCATAACACCCTTTTTCCTTATTAAAAGACAACAGAAGCCACAGGAAACAATCATAATGAGATAACTCTTTTGACTAATAGTCAACCATGTCTCCTAGAGATTTTGTATATTCATATTGACTAAATTGCAACAGCAAATACATTTTGCTGGCTGAGTTACGTTTTCTCTAAACATAATGAGGAAATGAGTGAAAAGCCCAGTGACAACGTAGTTCTTTTTTTCCACAGAAATATCTGATCTTGCAATATAATATCCACTAGTAGTGGTACAGCAATATTAAACTTTTTTATGGTTATGTTTTAACCCAGTATCATGGCAGTAAGTATCTTTCATGCCTGCACCACTTTTTTTTCTGTCAGTTGGAACTCGTTGTGGCAACGCTGTGGTTAAGGTCTGGTTAGGTTTAGGCACAAAAAGCACTTCATTAGGGCTAGGGAACGATCATGGTTTGAGTTAAAATGATCACTTGAAACGTGGTTGGAAGTGGGAAGCAAACAGCGGTCTCCTGCAGCAAAGTCCACAAAGTCCACTTTTTGCAAGTTAGGATGTATCCATTCATCCAACCCACCACCTCTGAATATGGAAATGTTTCACCTTATATAGACGTCATCTGAACTGCCCCACTTGACAGACTCTTTGAAAGTTGTGCTGAGTGTTACGAAAAAAATTTGTGTTCATGTACACGAATCTATCTGAATTTCATGACTATTTCATGAACTGCCGTGATACTCGGCTGTATGTTTAGACACTGGCAGCATTTGGTTGAGGTTAGGGGAAGATCCTGGCCTTCGTTTAATACAGAAAAGAGTCTCCAATGATTTGAAGCACATGTCTCTTAACATTACATTTAACTGAAACAATAATCTTTCACAAACCTTCTTTTGTTCCCTAATCTTGACCACACACGGGACTGAGGATGTGAACCCCAGTCTCTGGTGTCAGAGTCCTGTATCTCGTACACCCACCGTCCAACTCAACCTCCTGCCTCTGACTCATGTGTGATATATAAATGTAGTGCAAAAAGAACACTGCATGTGAACATAGTCCAGGCAGCAATGATGTTTGCCAATTCAATATAATTAGGGAAACAATTAAGTAGTATATGAGCATAATTTCTAGAACACAGGTTGTAATAGTATGAACTAATTGCATTTAAACAGTCCTATGCAGCGCCTAGCTTTGAAAAAAAAAAAGTAACAAGAACAAAATACCTCTAGAAGACATTTCTTCATTTTAAGGGGTCACAAGCCAAAAAGGTTACAGTCTGTTCAGTTTTTTGTATGCACATTATCCAGACTAAGTACTGAACTTATACCAGTACGCAGATGATACACACAAACACAGCTCTCATATCAAACACTTCATCAGACTCTTCTAGGGTCTTAAATGTAATTTTGTCTTTATGTGGTGTGTACACATCGTCTTAGCATTATCAGTCAGCAGTAAAGTGTAGCTCATTAGAAGTGCTATTACAATACTCTAATAAGAGGAGCCACAGCGAGGCATGAAGACACAGTGTTTGATTATCTCCCCTCTGCCTCGCTGGCTCCACCCCTGCACATCCTGATCCTTCCCTCTCTGATCCATCCAGAGAGCAGTGTGGTTTATTGGGGACTGCCCATTAGTCCCAAAGGCCCATTATTCCGAAACCACAATTGTTCGAAAAATGTCCCATTGACCGAAAGCCCATTAATCCAACGGCCCGTTATCCTGAAAACAAATGTCCACTGTTCCAAAAATACCCACTCTGGAGTTGTTGTAGTTCAGTGACTGCTGGTCTTCTCAAACTTATCAAACCATGCCTATCTCCATGCTCAGTATATTCCAAATACTTACATCTTCTCTGAAACATAGCTAAATAAACAACCTCTTATTTAATTCTCACTAGAGACGCATCACTTAAAGGCTCCATGAGATGGAAACTTTAACATCCTAGGAAAGTGTCACATCTTGGAAAATAGCAAATCTTACTCCATGTCTACACTGGCTGCATCTAAGCAGCAGTCCTCCAGCTGTTCTTTGAGAAATTTACGACGTAGCAAAGTCAAGAGGTTGTGATTCTGTATGGGCTAGCGAAGCTCTGTAAACAGAACCGCATTCCTGCACATGCACAGTGGCTCACAAGGAATTTCTATCCTGAGACTGAAAATGTTATTGCTGTTTTTAGTCTTTGGAGCCATTTCTAAAATAAAACTACAGTAATCATTGCCTTTGGGGTGAAGGAACATTTCACCTGGTGCAATGGTGGGGCTCATTGATAGTTTTTAATAGTTTTTGGACAACAACGGAGGTCGACAGCACAGATGAATAAGATATATCAGGCTATGGATACACACACAATACTTGTAAGTAGGATGAGTTCATTGTTGGTTTGGTTCTGCACATGAGATTTGTTGACATTATGGAAAATAGAGAAAATCTTTAAACTTAAATGAACTTAAATGAAGCGTACAAAGACACTTCGGGTTGCAGTTACATGGGTGACATGCAAATGAATCGTGGGCCATCGCACATCTGGTTAAGATTTTGATTAAGATTGATTAAAATTTAAGTGCAGTACCAGTCAAAGGTATGGACACACCTTCCTGTTCTCTTGAATGAGACAGAGTGTCAGAGGATGGAAAGGTATTGACTAGTACTGTATATATGTTCTGTTACACATTTCAAAGCGCTGCTGAAACGCATCCAGTGGGAACAGACCATTAAATACAGCCTTGTGTTGCACTAATACACGTGACAATAAAATAAAGCTACCACTAATTTTTAAGTAATTATGGGCTTCCATCCCTCCTATCAGATCAAATAACCTCATCTCTTCTTAATCCATATTCCAGTACTTGGCAGTTTAGAGTGATCCCTCACTGTTACACCTCAACTTCCTTTTTCAACATTAAATGAGTAAAGATGCTATTTCATTGGGTTTTTAAGGCGACAAAATGAAAGGGCACTTCAGCTACAGTTAGTACTGGATGACTAACTGTGATGGGATGAAATAATTAATACAAATAAGTGTAAGTGTACTACTACGTCTATAATCCCTAGAGATGTACTTCTCTCCTTAACGAAAGGCTAACATCTGCTAGATACATCAGTGACAGATACATTGATCTGGCCATTGTTGGCACTCGGTTGCATTTGCCCCATAACTAAGTCTCCTGGCGTAGAGGAGTAGAGAAACCCTCTCCCAGTGCTCCGTCTCTCTTACTTTTGTAATTCAAGGGGCAGGCAGCCATTAGCAGGCCAGAGACAGTGGTATTCTCCACACACAACCATCCTCCGTGCGCTGTAATCTGTTGAATTTATTGATTTTCTTCTCTTTAGTTTCTAACACCATTTACAGTATGTTGAGGCTGCGGATGGAGACGAGAACTGAATTCACAAAAGAGTTCTGACACCCCGCAGATCAAAGTTTCCTGGTTTCTTTCACATCGAACAATGAGTGTTAACAGAGGGGTGGAAAGATTGAGGAGGTCATCTTAAAAAAAAGTAAGAGGTCTATTTTTGTGAATAAGCAAAATTGTATTTTGTGGGGTATCCACATTTTTGTTCCTCATCTGCAAATACCTGGTATACTGGTGACGTGAACTTGAGAAATTGGAAGATAGGCGCAGCAGGGGGTGTGTTACTAACTGTCAGGTAGTGCAGCAAAATTTTGGTCTTCTTTTTCAAAATCTTTCTAACTATCTGAGAGTGGCGGGACAGGTAAGCCTATAAATTGATGGATGAGGTGTCCATTTTCAAAGAGCTGCACAATCATGCATGCATTTTAGTCTGGGTACCCTGATGAAATCTTGCGCAACCAGCATCGGGGATTTTAATTTCAGTGCAGATCATCACCTCTCAGACAATGTGAGTGTGACGCATACACTACACTGCACAAGCATTGTGCTTGACTGCGTATTTTGTTGTATGAACAGTTTGTATACTCTGTATATTTTGTCTCATCCATATTACTTGAAACCTGAACTTTCATTTGAACTGTCTTCTGTAATGCCGTCATCAAACTAGAGCTGTAACTCCATCATCAATTGCTCTGTTGTTCATTTTTTCCACTGAATGGTTTTGGCTGAAAATGGTCTGAGCCCAAGGACACATCATCACATTGCTTGTTTGAAGCTCTAAACATAAAGCTAATCAAAACATGATGATGCACTAGCTTGGTCTCAGACCCCTGAAAAGTTTTAGGCACTAAAAGTAAACCAAGGATGCTTCAAAAATAATTCCATCATTTAACTTCATACAAAGTACAGTAAACAGAAGAAACCTAAATCAAATCAATATTTGGTGTGACCATGCTTTGCCCCAGTACTTGGCAGATATGTTGTTCCAAGAAGAGAACTTGCCACAGTTCTTCTGTAAATATATGCTATCTCAGTTGCTTCTGTGTCTTCATGTAATCCCAGACTGACTTCATGATGTAGAGATCAGGGCTTTGTGGGCGCCATACCATCTGTTGCAGGACTCCTTCTTGTCGCTGAAAATAGTTCTTTATGAATCTGGCTGTATGTTTGGGGTCATTGTTATGCTACAGAATAAATTTGGGACCGATAGATAAGAATCTAAAAATCTAAAGTGCCTAAAACCTTTGCACAGTACCATTGGTCTGGTTTTGTGCCCATACATGGATATTTCTACTGGTTGGAGAAATGGTCACCAAATAGAGATTTGTTGGCAGGATTTAAAGGAAGGTGGCAATACCTTCTTTCATTGCTAACTAGCTATATAGCTACACCCATGGGAAAAGGTGATAGAAAAGTGGCCACAAACATCACTTAAGCAACACCTACTGTAACTTCCATGTCTACTGAAAATGACATTGCTACAGATTGGGAAGATCAAATTAAAACAAAATACCCTCTGCGAAAAAGAAATCGGCTAAACTGAACATGGTGTCAGACAGAATCAATGAAGTGAAACAAAATGGCAATTCAGTCTGATTATCAGCCTAACAAATCAACACATTGTGGGACCTTAAACCGGCAAATGATTGGCAATTTTGCTTGATAAATGACTTAAAAAGGATTAATCAACTGCCAAAATTATTGTTGATTAAAAAAGAACATTAGAGTCCTTTGCTGAATGCATAATAGCACGAATAATGGCCTTTGAAAACCATTAAATTAGTTGTGTTTTTAAAAAATGAAATAATACTGCTGCAGTAGTTGGCACTTATTGTGGCCTGTGTGTTTTCATGTTGCTTGTCTACATTTAATCAGTTTCCCTGATAAGAAACTCCTGTCTTTTGTATAAAAACTATTCAGACCCCCTGTCATCAAGCGGAATGACAGGCTATCCGAGGCTGCTATTGTGCCAAGCTGGCTGTGCCACACATTTACTGCGAGAGCTGGTAGCACTTTCCATTTGCTAATGATTAGTTTGTGCCCTAGCATGAGGGCTGTTTGTACCCACTCTGCACTAGATAATCATATTTTATCAAGGAGAGAGGGGTCACAAGAACAGCAGAGATAGTCTCTGAGTGTCCTATTACCTATTCAATTGTTTAGTGTATTTCTATTCAAGAGTCCCATATTTTGGAATAGCTCTTGTAGCAGTAACTTTGTGCACCCTTCTCCAGCACTCTTTGTCAGTCTTGACTTTGTTGAGTTTGAGTGATGTACAGTAGGCCCCATTCTGCATCCAAGAGACCATCTTTTAACTGAAATGTCACAAATTTGATCCCTATGTCCAAAAGCTTTTTCTCCAGACCAGACATTCCCAATTGAGTAAACTGCAAGCCTGTGGGTCAACTTCATCATAACAAAAAGACGAGGAGGTCAATTACTCCACAACCTAGCTAAACACGAGTTTGAAGAACAAAAATCTTGGTGTTTTGTATGCGATATTCTGATTTAACCCCTTTCTTCTCTATTATTTTCATCAAAACAGCAGTTTTATTGCTCTGTTCTTGTCATTGTGTAGCCAGTTAACTCTGTTTTAGAAGCCTGAATGAACCTAAATTAGCTCTAATTGCTGTTGCAATGCTTCTAATTGCTGTACTTTTTACGCCCCAATTGCCCTTTCATTTTGTGAAATAAATTTGAATAGGTGCAATAGTCTCTGTACACATGGTGACCTAACGTCTGAGGAAAAATGTAGCCCATTAGGGTTACCTAGTCGGGAGTCACTGTCTGTAACAGCATTGATTAAATACCTTCAAAGGCAAGTCACAATAAGCAATTTGAATAAAATAACAAAATTAAACACAAGGGATGTGACTATCAAGTTTATTTTCTTGGTGAACCAGCTTGATGTGATGTCTATTGAGCTTGTTTGCCAAGAGAACTTGTCCATGACCATGATCATGTCTTGGAGTCATCTTACTATTTTTACTTTCCCTTTCTGAAAAATGTGACCTAAGCAGCGAGCCATGTTAAACCATTGGTACAGTTTCGTAATCAGTGCTAGCTCAGTGGAACACTACACTATGTCTTCTTGGTCAGTACGTTCCAGCTCCTGACCACTGCATTGATGCAATCAGAGCTTCTGTCATTGCTCAGAATAAGTCAGAATATAGCCATACATCAGCCAATTTGCTCACATGCTGCACATGACCAAACCCTGTGATTCAAATCAAAGGGTCATAATATGGTGCAAAGGTTTTATGATCAACGCCAAATATCCAAAATGAGAGCTGATCTACCCCAGGTCTGCTAGAAAAACCTCATTCCCCTCCCTCCTGTTTCTAAATCAGGTCTATGGACACTAGTGGTTGCATCTATCATATTAATTCCCTAGTTCATCCTACATACACAATAAAGTTAATTTTAGAATTGAATATTAGCATCTCTAAATTGGTCTTTGGCAGTAAAAATATTTTGTTAATGATTTGAGATAGCAGCTCTCTACTAGCCTTCCTACAAAGCATCAAGGCCAGAATTACTTAAATAAAGTGTTCAAATCAGTGTTATTAAATCATTACCCATGCTTTATTCCGAAGTGGTAAAACCAAGAATGTGTTAATATGCAATTCCTCATTTGTGTCTCAACTCAATAAAACTGTGTTTCTCCATGTTTATACACCCTTCAACTTCAATACCATGGTGATATCATAGCAGCCTGTTAATCATGAATTTACTCAGACTGAAAGCCTTTGTGTGTGTGTGTGTTTGTGTGTACTTGTGTGTCCCCGTGTTTTGTTCATGTCCCAGTTTTTTTGATTGATAGATACTGAGCAGCTGTATTTGCGGCAGAGATTCAGATCCAACAAAATCTGCCTGTTTACCTGCCATTACTGTGTAGATTCTTTTGTCCATACACAGAAATGCACACATACACTCACATATTATACAAAACAATAACAAAAATACTCACAATACGCATTTGGTTGTACTTGTGCTCATCACCCCCACCCTTTGGCATAACCACGGGGTTCCTTTCTCCACTGCAACTGCCACCCACTTATGGTTCAACTCACTGTGAGAATAACAGGCTGCTAAAGCTTTCAATCTGACCACTAACCACAGTGCTAACACATTAGCTGGGATGCAGACACAACCACAGGCCTTCCACAGCCGGCTATTATCCACAGTGCCAGCCTCTGCTGGTTTGGCAGCTGCACTCTGGGTGAGTACAGTTGGCCTGCAAGTCCTGCTGGGGGGACTGTACTGTATCTTTGTTCATGACTTATCTCCCTGTTTCCCCCCCTAGTGTGAGGGACATCTTTAGTATACAGATTTTAGTATAAATGTAGGATTAGGGTGAGCCCCAGTTTAAGATAAAAGATAATTCATCAATGACTTTTGAAAAACCCATAAGGTTGTTGAAGGTTGTCCTAAGCTTTCCTATCCAGGTAGCTGGTAGGCAGCCATCTTTGTTTTGATTTAACAGAAGGGCAGCTTGGCCAATATAGATAAGGATGTTAATAAAGTAGCTTTCAAAATATTAAAAAAAAAAAATCAGCTTTGCAAATGTTTTATCAGTAAGGAAATGTATTCAACTTATCTGTGGGGTGTTAAGGATAAATTCAATGCATTTTAGTCAAAAACAATGACTGGAAACATGGAAACAAGTTTTTTGTTTATTGATTCCATCTGAATGAATTTGAGTTTATGATTTGAAATAAACTGGTGACAAAGCTTCTGACATTTTACCTTTCAACCTTGTTTAAATGTTCTTGTCACCAATATCTGACAGCAGCTCTGTTTCTCTGCTTGTGAATCATCAACTTTATGATTTGATTTGATGGAATTGTCACTATAATCATATTATCTTTAGCATCTTCCTTAAATGTAATTACAATTTCTAGATACTAGAAATAGTCTATCTACTGGATTTACTGTATTACGATTCAGTCTGTGTGAATTTTGTTTTTATTTTTCAACCTGTGCATTTTGTAATGCATTCATTATTGTGTGAAGCTGAATGGAAGCTCCCTCTAGTGTGCATCAAACCAGTGGCGCACTCTCCTCAAACCCCCCCCCCCCCCCCCCCCCCCCCCACGCAAACCCCCAACCTGATCTCCCTCTTTGAAATAGAGAGAGGAACACCAGTGTGATTGAACTCCTCTCTTTTATTTTTCCCACCTTCGCTCGTTTCCCTCTGATTGAATGTGTTTTATCTATTCGCACGGGGGGTGCAGGGGGTGAGGAAGAGGAAGGGGGGGGGATGAGGAGGAGGCGACGGGAGGGTTCTGCGGCACACGTCGTCGTGATGAAAGGGGTCTTTCACTCTTCTACTCTCCCTGTCTTTCCTCTTTTCAGCCGTTTGAGGCATCTCATCAAACGGGCCTGAATAGTAGACGTGACACTATCTGTTTCTCTTCCACCACCACCTCCTCTCTTCTTGGTATCTCACCCACACATCCTTCCATCCTTCCCTCCCTCCCTATCTATCTCCACTCTGTCCTATATCTACCTGCGACCAACGTCATCCGTCCACCCATTCACTCGCTCACAATACCGCTCGGTGACCACTGACAGGAGGGCAGAGGAAAGAAAACTCGGAACTCGGGTTCAAGCTGAATTACGTCACTGTATCTCCTGCTTACTGAAGGATACAGAAAGGACACTGACCGGGCTCTCTATTAAATACACCTCCCTTGCCGCAGACAACTCACTCATGCAGACAGTAGGTCAGGTGTAAGGAAACTGTAAAAAGGATGAAATATTTTCTCTCAGAACAATTTTGGAGAGCATACGATCATTTGTATACTATTAATTAAGGGGGAACAGAAAACCAAACAACAACACAATTACATTACCAGATGTATCATTGTGGTTTAAAACTGTGCAGAGTCTCGCTCTCAGCTGTCATTGCCAACACAATCACTGCAGGGAAGCAGGTGTGACTGTTGGTTTATCAGTTGTGGCAAGTTTCAGTGTATAAGTATTTTACTGAACTGAGACATCAACATGAAGCTTGATACACTTTTTTGGCCCAAATGTCCACTCAAACTGGAAAAGCATGGTAAATTCGACTACATAATTCATTGATTGACTAAAAACAATTTACATAATTCATTATTAGCATCAAACATCAAAGTACAACTGAGGCTAAAGGGGTTATCATTGGCTTTGCAAGTATTTTGTCATAAACCAACACTAATTGACATTTAACCACATGGTGGTGCTGGGTGAGGAGTCAGGGGATCACCAAAGTAACTACACTTCATCCTTAGAGAGACATGAATGTCTGTACAAAGTTTTATGGCAATCCATCCACTATTTTATGAGATATTTTAGCTTGGACCAAAGTGGTGGACCAACCAACGTTGCTGTTCCAGGAGCCATGCAACTAGCATGGCTAAAAATACCAAACATCTGCTGGTTACAGTTTAGTTTTGCTCTTTCACACTGATGTAAATGGAAAACTAATCAGATAAGAGATAGGTAATAAAAAGACAGAATACATGATAGATTATGGTAGATTTTACATTTTTTGGTTGCAGCTCCACAAATTTCTTGTAGCTTAGAAGTGTTTGTCCCCATTCATTCAAAATTTTCTTATGCATTATCCTTAATGCTACTTAACAAAGAAACAGGACTCTCCTGTATGATTTAATGATCCTATAAGTTTACCTCATGGACACCAGTTTGAAATATTTCATCTTTGTCATTTTGGCATGGCTGATGGGTTGCTATGGCCAATGTTGCTATGCAGAAGAAGCCAATGAGAGGCTGAATCAGAGTGGTAGCAAATTTAAAAACATACCATCGTTGCATCGCTGAATCATCAACCAGGAGAGTTCATGCCAATCCCAAGTCGTAGAAGTGCTCCAACTGTGAGTCACACATTGTCTATGGCAAAAATGAATGGGACTTTATTTACTAAACCAGGGGCGTTTATCAGAGTGAGGCTGACTTTGTGAGCTAGAATGATGCGCCAAACAAAAAAATTCAGTAGATCGCCTTTGGGTCGTATGCATGTAGTGTGTGGAATATGCTAAAATTTAGTGATATTCTAGAGATATTTGGGTAGATGGGTAGATAGGTGGAGATGTACTGGCCATGGGGGGAACAAGGGGAGGCTAGCGGAGGCGGAAGTTTGATGTCTAAAAAAAGGTGGGAGCAGAAAAGTAGTGGGGAGTCGAGCTGACAGGAAAGAAAGGGCAATAAAAGCTCTGTAGTTGAGAGAAAGAAAATGCTGGCAATCGGCGAGAAAGGAAGATAGGGTTAGGAGATTTGTTTAAAAGGGTGCGCAGGAGATGGATAAGGGGAGGAGTGGAATGAGAGAGGGCGAGAGATAATGAGAGGGAGAAAGAGAGAGCGAGGGGAATGAGAAGATAGAGACGATTTCCTATTCCGTCAGACGCACTGTGGCTCATTCATTATATTCCCCAGGCAATTACCCAGGCCACCTGCTTTGTCTCTCCCCTCATTGTTTCCATCTCTCTCTGTCTGTATCTTTCTCTCTGTCTTTCACTCGATCTCTGTCTGTCATTCTCTCTATCGCTCCTTCACCATTCTGGTGTGATCCTTGCTGTTTTGCCAACTCTTTCCCCTTGCTCTCCTCATTTCTCGGTCCCTGCATTGTCTCTATCCTGCTTTTTTTTGTGTGTGTCTGCTTGTTTAATGTGAAAACACTGACAGATTGGTGTGTGTATGTGTGTGTGTGTATGTGTGTTTGTGTGTGATGTTGGGCCAGTCCTAATGAGCTCAGCCTTGCATTTAGCATGGTGCCAGGTCTTGGCTAGCTGCTGCTTTACTCGTCTCAAATGCTTCAATTCACTGGATGACTTAATGGGTTAAACCTCAGACCTGCAAATGTCCTTTTTCACGTCTATATTCCAAAACGCACATTCCTCAAAAATGCTGTGAAATTACGTTCATTTATAGTTTATTTTCTTTGGTAAATACATTTTGGAGGACATGTAATGCTCACCAAATTAAGTTTTTGTAATGAACAAAATGTTTCTGTTTACATATCTGCTAAAACATTTCACTGTCAGTGTTTTTAATTTATTTTCCCTTCAGTATCCTTACCCAGCAAAGTTTTATGGTCAGTGTGAAGGTAACATCATAGTCTGGATAAGTGCAGCTTCATTATGTGTAGAATTTGAACATTTTCTACTTCAGAGCCTTCCACTGCAACCCTGTCTTCTAAAAATGATTATTGCATCAGCGAAATTCACTAATGCCATTTTTCATCTGTTTTCCCTGCAGTATCCACTCTTGGCAGCTGAAGCATGATTAAGGTTTTTATGGTTGTTAAAGCACTTGGTTAAAGTTAGACCTTGTAGAAATCCTGGTCTTGGTTGAATATTGAAAAAAGTAAGTGCTGACTGGAAGCACAAGACAGGATGTGTTTACTTTTCTAAAATTCTAAACCACTAGTGCAGTGTCCATTCATAAGGTGCCTGTTCGTAATGGGCCAATTTCTCAATACCTAGAGAGAGTTGTGCCCCTCCCCTACACACCTGAGATGCAGGCTATCGGTAGACTCTACAATTTATCAATGTTCCCTAAACGCCTCATACGCAGGCTATCAGTAGACGCTATAATTTATCCATGTTTCCATGTTCCCTAAATGCCTCACATGCAGGCTATTGGTAGACGCTACAATTTACCAATGCTCCCTAAACACCTCCCCTGCAGAATATCTGCAGACTACAATTTTGAGTTGAGCTGAAGTTGACCAGATGAACTGTAGTAGCCATTCAAAACATGCCTGAGACAGCTTCCATTATGTCTTGAACATAAACATAGCACAAAAAGTAAGGAAATTTGTGTTTGGTAGATTATTTCTTTGTTGTAACAATGCTTCTTGACAATAAATCTTATACCGCTGGAAAGCCTGTTTATTTCCCTTTTAAATGGTGCCACATTTGTAAAGAACATGCATTTGTGGGATGAGCAGCAGAGCTGAGTATGTGGGTTGTGCCCATGAAAAATATGCCAAATCTTCTCTGCCAATGCCAAACAGCTTATTCTGCCATTGACTCTTGTTTGGTGTTTGGTGGATTGGATGATTTATGTTTGAAGAAACAAGACATATTGGAAATTTAACAATTTATTCATTTAACAAACAGGAGCCTCAGTAGCATGTGGAAGAACCATACACAGCCACAACAGCCTGGCACCTCCTCCTCATGCTGGTCACCAGCCTGGTCACACACTGCTGTGGGATGGCATCCCATTCTTCAACCAGCATTTGTCACAAGTCAGCCAACGTGGTTGTGTTGGTCATTCTGGCACGAACAGCACGCCCAAGCTGATCCCACAAGTGCTCAATGGGGTTGAGATCAGGACTGCTGGCAGGCCATTCCATCCTTTCCACTCCCAAATTCTGGAGGTAGTCTCTGATAAACCCCACAAACTGACAAATGCTGGTTGAAGAATGCCAGATTGTTGTGGCTGTAATGAACAGGCTTTCCAACGGTATAAGATTTATTGCCATGAAGCATCGTTACAGCAAAGAAATAATCTACCAAACACAAATTTCCTTACTTTTTGTGCTAAGTTTATATACGAAGTTCCTGCATGTGAGGAACGGGAATAGAGCTTAACTCTCTAAACTTCTTCAATTCATTCTCTATGGTAGTTCTTATCACTACGGATGTAATCCCATCTCTGACCACAATGTGGGTTGCAATGGCAGAGTGGCGCCGTCCATATTTCCACTTGTTGACTCCACGGGCAGAAGAAGCAAATCAACATCATCAACATGATTTATGAGGTATTTATATATATTTCTCTCTTGAAAACATGGTTTTTAGTCTTATTTTGGAATCTCACATTAGCCTATGTAGTTTGGTATGTTATTGATATGGGCTGAATGCCCCTCCATAATGGTTATAATTAATAACTTTCCACTTTTTTACACCACATTAGGGGGCCCACTCATGCACTAAATCATTCACATTTATGATTTTATGATATTTCTGACTAGTCAACAGAACTAGGGGTCATTTACAAAACCTTTACTGGAATCTTCATGTACTCTGTGAATGTAAACTATACGATGTTCATTAAGCATATTTTGTCGAAGTTTGGCATTCTCTCCTGAGCTCTGTGAGCCATCTTTTCTTTTCCTGCATCAACACTGGCCGAGCAGCCGAAACAAACATCATCATGTTTTTGGTGTCTCTTCCGTGACCCTTCCAGCCTGCAAACCATATTCAGAAGTTCAGCTTCCTTCACCTTCCTTCACATTTGTGCAGCAGCTACAGCTGGACATCCTTGGCTCAGAGCCCAATACACAGTGACTGTAGTTATGTGGTCAAAATATACAGGAGAAAATACAAGTACCACAAAAGTCAGGTAATCATAAATAATGTAAACCAGAAATAGAAATTCTGTTGGGGACCTTTGTTGCATATCATGCCCCTCTTGTTTCCTGTCTGCTTTTTCACTATCAACCATCCAATAAAGGCAAAATTGGCCAAAAACATACAATATCTTCACAAAAAAATAAAATGTTGGCAAAGTCAGTGTTGGCTGGAACCTCCATCATCACGGTGATGGACAAGATGACTGATAAATCCCTGGTTTACAGTAGTCAAGACAGTAGGAAATATTGGTAAACATCAATTTAAATCAGAGGCTCTTCTCCAACGTCGACCGATTGAGATGTCCGCCACACTACATTCCAGCTCATAACCCAGGGTTCATCCTTTCGCTGTGGTGTGATGAAGGGGGCTGTCTCGCTAAAGGTCAGATGTCAAGTCCCAGCTGCCCAAGGCCCAGCAGGGTTCTACGGCTGGAACGAGTGGGTTTGGCGATGGGACAGCTGAGGTGTCATTAGGACACAGTGGGCTCTAACATTAGACCTCATTACTGTTCTCTGATGGATCGGCCCAAATTACATCCTGGCAAAAAGCGCATCTGCTGGCGAGAACAAACTGGAGATTTCTCTCTCTTTTCACATTCACCCTTTTTTCTGTCTTTATGTGTCTCTCCACCTGCATTTTAAGCCATTATAGTAAATAATGTGTGTTGACAAAGAAGCTAGAATAATTGTGGCCATTTTACCAGGCAAACATCATTACGATGCATAATATCAAATTCTATCCTTTGTTTTTTTTTAAACACTTCAACACTTTTCCCACATGATTCTACCATCCCCCTCTGACCATACAGTATGACTGTCTTTTATCTCTTTTTTACAGTAGGAAGACACACCACTGACATTAAACATGCTACATGCAGGATCTCCTCATGAATATTTCACTGTGAAATTAGGTGTGATGCCTCATTCTAATGCTAGCTTATAAATAAATGCATTTAAGCCATTGAAAACAGTGAGAGCCAATTGGTTTCCTACTATGATTTGCTCCAAATTTTGCAGTTATGCGGGTTTGTTTTCCTACAAAATCTAAAAATATGTATGTATTCTAGGATGCTGAAGGAAGCTACAGTGCATAGTGCTAATCCCTGTCATAGATTCCTTCATTCATACTCTTTGAGTAAACTCAATCAATTTCATAATTCTTTATATAAAGAACGTCCTACAGTGTACCTATAAATGCCACAAATGTTGTTTTCTCTCTTATTTTCACTCACATTGTGGTCCTTCTTCAGCACAGTTCATAAATACACAATTTAACACTTACAAGCACGCCTGCGGCAAGCTGTGAACGCCCACACGCATCCCAGATTTCATAGATGGGCAGGAATAATTCATTCTTCACATGTCCAATTGGACTGTGGATGAATGTGTGTAGTGTTCATGGTGTGTGCGAATGAGTGTGTTTGCAGTGTCTATGCTCCACAGCGGGGACATAATGGATCCTCCTTATTCCCCAGCACTGACCTTTGCCTCTGTGTGTTATCCTACAGTCTGCAGCCTATTGTTTTGACCCCCAGCAAACAGCAGACTTAGAGGGATCAGGCCCTGCATCGGAGGCTTGGTGGAGCTGTAGGAGGTGCTAGTAATGGTACCACGGTTGAGTGTACAGAGCAAGGGTTAGATTGATGGAGCAATTGGCTGATAAAAAGGTTGAAACTGGTCTTTTATGATAGAAAAAAGAAATAAAGATAAGTATTTCATCTACAGTATGACCAGCCCAGTATCAAAAGGAATTACGTTAATATAGTTCAGTACAAATGCAGAAAGTAGTCCTGCCACAATCTTTCCCTAACCTTAAACTATGGGGTACAGGTTAGGCAACTAAAACAACTGGTTATTTAGTATAAATAAGGTTCTTCCATGAACTAAACCATGCTGAAGTCGTCATGCATTTTGTAGAAAGCAAAATTTAAAAAAAACAAAAAACAAACTACTATTGAATTTGATTTATAGTTTTGCATAATCATCTAATACTGACGTTTTGGTCTTGTGATAGGGTTAGATGGACATGATGCAGCATGTTAGATTCCTTTTTTTAACTGATCAATACCTCACTACATTTCTATGGAGATAAGCCCTAAATGAGAATATTCTGTATATTCTATATATTCTATATTAAAATCATATGTTTTTTATTAAAACCCTGACTGAGCAGAATCCCAAATATTGGCTTATCACTGATATATTAATAGCAATGTGTATATTGATAGATTACAATGCAATATATGGCAATAACAATGCTTTATATGTTGCATTTTATTTATATTTGATCATTTTTTTAAAATCAATTTTACATTTTTTTTTAAATATTTTAATTTCAACTGTTTATACTACATACTGTTCAAAATGTATCTTTAACACAACTCTTCAAGAACAACATTTGCGGAATCCTTGTGAAAAATGTTGGTTTATGTAAAAAGGATATATTGTCGTTAGGTTTTTTGTTATTCTCCAACATCAATAGTGGTATCTGTCTGAAATCCAATAGAGACAGAGTGCAATTAAGTCCCGCCCACTCTGGAGGGAAAAACAATTCATCGCTCTCCATTGACTTTGTATTGCGTGAAGGTGCTTCCTTGTCACTTCTGTCTGCTAGAAAACAGAAAAAAAACCACCTAAAAAGCTGTGTGTTGGGATGCACTACCAACAGGGAACTGCCGAACTGAAAAACCGAGCCTTTACGAAGACAAAAGTGGATACAGGGCTGCGTGCCAATGCGGTAGAAGAGACAAACCCAACCTGAGCTGCACAAACCTCCGTAAAAATAACACATATATCTGGACACACCGCTAGTCACAGAGAACATTCAGGTTGAAGGTTAAAGCAGAACAGCTGTTGAATTGAAAGGTATGCAATGTCTGTAATAGACAGAATAGCTAACCTGCATTCAGCTGAAATGCTATCTGTAAAAAGGAGTCTGAATGGGAAATGATTGCATGTCTGTGCGTGTAATTTCCTCGACTATGTTTACAAACTGTAGTCACCATATCAGCTGTGAAAAGTGTCATGCCAGCCTGTTATGTAGTGTAGTTTTCTATACAGTCGGGCTGTCTCTACTGTAGACGTGCATTCATCTACAAGGGCTGACAGTCATCAGTCATATTAATGTAATGGATTTCAGCGTATGCTATAAACTATCTTTTCCTCTCTGGTAGACATAAGGTGCTAAAATAATCCTTTGACAGGCTAAAATCTAATGTTTTTAACTAGCTACGGGCGTTTTTTTAGGGTTAGGGTTTCAGCCCTTGAGCCCCCTCAGCATATTATGGTGCTGATTGTTTTCCCCTCCAGTGGGTGTGGTTTTCAGAGTATTACGTGTTGCACTCTGTCTCTATGTGGTCAACTTTTATTGGTCCCAGTGTTGTTGTCCTTAGTATCAGTAATAACTACTTTATATATAAATATTAACATTGGCATCCTCCACAACCCATTATTGTTTGAACATTACTACACTATGACCTAATCTCAATAGCTGCTGTCATCAAAGCAGTTTACTGCTATTAGGGATGTGCGGAGAGCCCAGTATTATATGTATATATTTTTATTATTTGCATAGGCAGCAAAATTATTTGTATTCAAATAAAAGTGGAAAGAGGCTTAAAAATCCTGTTTGTTTTTATTACGATTTCAAAATGAAAGTGTTAAAATAGGTGTTCATGACTAAACTATTTTACGAAGATCCCCACATCGGATCTCAAACTGGAGTCTCTCAGATCATAGACGACTGCGCTGACTACTGAGCTGAAACTTTACTCATCGCCTCATTGCAGACAGACTTCTATCTATTTATACATCCATAACACAGAGACAGCACAGCGTGTTACATATAGGAAAGAACTTCAGTGGTGATTCTTGCTTTGCACTTTTCATTTATTGCCTATTTTTCCACAACCTAACTTTGTGGAAAGGACAAGGGGAACAACAGATTATGGAGGGTCCCTTGGGAGCACTTTGCATGTGTCAGTGGCTCAGCTTTATCTCTGGGGAAAACTCCAGGAGTGATGTCCAAAATAGGAAATGTGCATCATGTGGCAGGTGGATGTGACTCCCCTCGTTGAGACCTGCTGATAGACGCAACAGCAGAGCAGAGGAGAGAGACTGAGATAGCCATGTAACCAACCTGCATGCTAGTATTTGATGTTTTGTTTTTTTTTTTCCTTCCCAAAAACAAATTATTTTTAAAAATATCTGTATGAAACAAATTTGTGCTTTACCAAATAATGTATTTGTATTTGGGCACACCCCTGACTGCTATAGCTGGTGTTTACAGGGAGGACACAGAGCTCTCTGCTGTTCTAGCACATTCGATGAAAAGGCCCCTTGTTAGCCATAGGTTTTAAAAGAAAATTAAACGAAAACAACATTTTACCTGCTTTCCTCTGTCCTAGTTTGTAGACAAATCCCCCACTTCCTGTAACAAAAGAACTGCTCCCCCAAGGCGTTCATGATGGACACTCTATTTTGAAGCTAATAAATTGTTTTCCCTCCCTTGGCTTCCCCAGTGTTCATCATCGCTGCTGCCACCAGCTTTTTTTATGCTTCGCAGGGCAAACTGGACTCGGTCCATAAACAGTCATGCATGCAAGTGGAACCAGACATGCTGGCTTTTCTCCATGTGGAGTGGTCTGTCGTATGTGCATCTCAAGCCCAGTGGGCAAGTGCTCTGTAGTCCCTGGCTTTGCTTTAATGACCAGTGAACAAACATACTCAAACCACCATACAGTGAAGGACAGAGGTATAAAAACACACAAACAAGCTTATATACAAGCATACACACTCCTATAAGTGTGTTACAGCCTACTATTGAGAGCAGCAAAAAGGCTGTTCTCAGTCTTGGCAGCATACGGTTGTTTCAAATGCTCACATTAAAGGAAATTACTCAACAGTTACAGTTATATTGTCATACCTTGGTTATGACTCAATTATGATGTATATAAACATGGCAATATCATTAAAAAGATGCCCTAAGTCTGGCATTACTTTGGTGAATTCAACACTATCATTCGTAGGCTAAGTGATACAAAACTACGAAAATAGTCCTGTAAATGTTATCACATTTATGGATACTGGCAATTAAGAGGCTCCTAGGTGGAGAAAACTAGAGCAAAATAATCTGTTGTTTCAGCTAAACTTGTTAAAAGTTAGAATATTCAGGGTTTAGTCCTGGTTGATTTGGTGACCCCTACTACAGCACTGACCCCTGATAATGGTACATGTTTTAACATTACAGGTCCCAGAGATCCATTGGACATGACATGTGCATTGACCACTAGGTGCAACAAACAGGCAGCTACTGTATGAAATATATACTGAAATGCACCAGAAGAAGAGCAACTGTATCTTATAAAGCAGCCAAAGAAATGGTGTGCTGGGAGAAATCACGGTCACATTGATTTAGTTAAGAAACACACGCGTCTGTCACGGAGTAACAGGGATGAGTGGACCCAAATGTAGAGACCGGAAAGCAAGGCTGAAGAAAACCGTTTTTATTTGGCGTGAGCATCAAAACAAAAGCTGACTGAACAGGAAACTGCACGAACACGACAGGACAGAACAGACTTGACAAAACAGAGGATCCAACAAAGACTCAACTGAAAACCAGACCTTAAATACAAACCGAACTAATCAGGGAATGGGGAACAGGTGACTAGACACAAGGGCAGGCTGGGAGTGATTGGCTGAGGGAAACGCATTAACGAGGATGAATGCAGGGCAGGTGTAAGGAAGAGCACATGAACACAGGAGGAGTGAAGGAACACGCAAGGAAACCCAAAACCCAGATACTCTAAATCACAACCCATCAAACCGTCCTAGAATTACATAAACTTAAGTACACAACACTACAAGCTAACTAATAAAGGCAGGTCTTTAAACCCACCACCCAAATCATAACAAGCAAAACCATATGACCAGAAGAACTGGAAACCCCAAAGAACACAAAAACGCAAAGGGTCCAGAAAACAAACAGAACGTCCAGGCAGGATGTGAAAGCGTCACTCATGGTGCAGTTTGTTTTCCACTCAACAGCACTGCACAGAAACTCACCATGTGCTGTAAGAGCTTGTCGCCTACAGGTCTTCATCTAGCAGCTGTGGCTGTTCCCTGTAGTTCGGTTAGGAACAGGGAAGGTGGATGCCTGTAATAATGAATGGAGAGGAAATTACAAAATGTAAATACACTGAACATCTAATGCAAACCATATACTGTATCAAAAATTGAGTTTAATATAATGACAATCTTAAGAATTATAACTTTTATGTTGGGAACTCTAGATATTGCTTGAGAAACAACATTTAGATTCGTTAAAGAATGTGTACTAAACTTTCATGAAAAAAACAATTAATTAGCCATTGTTGTCTATGTTGTTCCTTCTGCTCTTTGAACATGGTATGCAGGCTTAAATGGTGACATCACTGCAGGACTTCAATAGGCCAGAGGCTTGCAATCATCCAAGCTTGCCATTGGCTGGAAACTTGCTAAGATCAAGCCACTGGCTCGGGGCTCGTCTAGATCTGGACCACCACTGGCCCGGGGCTTTCATTCATCAAGGCCACTGAATTGCTGCAGGCTCGTTGGAACAGTGATCCAATGAGTGTGCCTCTTGTTCACAAACCCAGTTTTATAGGCCGTGTTAGTAAAAAATATGATATTTTATGTAACCAGACTACATCTTTTTATAGACAGCATCATTAATACAGAGCTTACATAAGGCTCTGCTCTGCTGGGCAGCTGATAAAGGTGGGACGTTCGCCAAAAAAAAAGAAACAAAAAAAAAAAAAAAAAATGTTACCCTGCTCCCCCTCCACACACACTTAACACCCCACACCCCCAGCCCAACACTCACCGGCTGCACCACACATGCACCATGGGAACCTGTTACCATGGTTACAGCTGGCAACATCTCCGCTAGGGCCCTGGCAACCCACCACCCACCACCACCACCACCACCACCATCGCTAGCGTCAGTTCTCTCATTTTGCCTCCTTCACTCTGTCTTTCTGTCGTTTGCCTTCTGAAGCCCCTCCAACCCTTACCTCACCCCCTCCCCAAACCCCCAACCCACCATCCCCCCCCCCCCTCCTCCTACTCCCTCACCCCAGCTCCCTCTGCTCCCTCTGTCTCTCTGAGGTGTTTTACTGTGGTGTAGATTTCAGGAGCTGTTTTCCCCTCAGTCTCATTGGACTCATTAGTGTCCTTTACCGAGGCTCCGTCTGTGCTGAGCGCGCAGCAGAGCGCACACACAGGCCTGTGTGTCTGTGTGTGTGTGTGTGTGTGTGTGTGTATGTTCTTGAAACCGCGGTTGTCTGTTGGCACGCAGACAAGCACACGCCGTTGTGTGTTTTTGTGCGTGTGCGCTCCTCACGCAGGGGCCCGAGCAGCCCATAATTACGGGAGCTTCAGGCTGATGCTGCCTATGTTTGATTACAGTGATCAAGGGCCAAGTTATGGAGACTAAAAGTGCCATCACCTAGTGTCAGCGTGCCTCTGTGTGTGTGTGTGTGTGTGTGTGTGTGTATGTGACTGAGGAATAGCAGGGTAAAGAGTTTTGTCAGGACTTCACATTAACTGGAGCAAACAAAATTGTCAAGAGTAAAATCACCCTTTTTGTCAATGACAAGACTCGTTGAAATGTTTTTGTAGATTTTTGTTATTTGGTGTTGTTGCCCCTCATTCACACCGCCTGTGGGTTAAGTCATCCGATGTGTGTGTGTGTGTGTGTGTGTGTGTGTGTGTGTGTGTGTGTGTGTGCGTGAAAGACTAGTGATGGTCTGCGCCTTTTGTGAGCAAAGCAGTGTAGAAAAAACAGAGCAAAGTAAAATATTTATGTCAGAAGTTCACATTAAGAGGAGCAAAGTAAACCGGTGGGAACTGAAATCCCCCTCCGTGTGAATTATGAGCATGTGAGAGCTGCCTCTGCTAAATTCTGTGTTTTATTAAGCCAAATGTAACACATCTCCTCAAGCTAAGTCGGAGAACGGTGAGTGTGTGATTTCAGCGTCGGGCTGAGGAAGGTGTTTATATCAATGCGCACGAGTGCTCGGCGGTGGCAGAGAGATAGGCAGGAGTGTGTGTTTAGTGAGTGTTATGTGTAAGGATAGACATTGATTGGCGGTCATTTATAAATGATGGTGCATAATGTAGTACATCCCCTCCGACGGCAGTGACTGGCTCAATAAAACATGAGGCCTCCAGTCGGGGGGATGAAATATTAAAAAGAGGCAGAGAGGATATAGGAGCCATTTCTCCCAGGGGGATTGGCTGTGGATGTGTGTGCACGTGCCCACTTGTGTGTGTGTGTGTGTGAGCATGTGTAAGACACTTGTCCGGGCTTAAACCAAAAACTGTTATCAAATGTCAGGCCAGCCGGCTAAGAGATAGATAGTTAAAAGTCAGTCTGTGGTTAAGCTGGCTAAAGTGTGGAGGGATGCGCTATCATGAAGTAGCAAAAAAAACATATCAGCTGTAGAGGCTTAATGGAACATTTTGTGCTTTAATATTGAGGCTGACACCATAAATGAGACCACTCTGTTGTGTTTTAGTGCAGTCGGTAACAGTGAATGAGTAGCGAGCAGCTGGATTGAGATGATGCATCTTCCTCCCGCTATCTTGTCACAGACGCCTCCTAAACGGCTGCAGATAGCGGCGAACGGGGGAGACGTCTCGGCGTGTTATCGCATCGCTCCCTCCTCTCCTTTTGTCGCGGTGACAAAAAAAATTCAAATGCTAAAAAAGAAAAAGAAAAAAAAAAAAAAACAGGAGGGTGAAATGCAAAGCGAGGGAACTCATTTGCCGCTGTAGTTGTGATGCCTGCTGGGCCGGTGAATGGAGAGAGAGAAGAGGCTGGGAGAATGGTTTCTGTTCAGGGAGCTTTTCCACATTCCACTGCTTGTCAGAGCCGATACCTCTCTGCCTCTAATAGGGGCACAGGAGAGGACAGGCAGCATCTGCTGTCAAAACCAAATTATCTTCTGTCAACAAAGCGGGAGGGGGGGGGGGGGGGAGAACTAGTGCCTCAGCCAGCCATGTCGTCACACATACACATGCACAAGCGCTCGTACATTTTAGGGTTTGACCATTAGGAGTCACTTAAGGGAAAGCCAGGAGTGAATTTTTATTTATTTATCAACTTTTGGCAATTTGGGGATCAGAATCGCAAAGCTGAACCTGCAGCTCATTTGGAAATGCTGCTGGATTAAGGAGAATACATTTATCAGCTGGTGTTGTGCCCTGCAGCGCCCTGACAGTTTCATGACAGAGGGGGACAGTCCGGAGCTGTTGAGCCGCAGATGCTCCCGGTGTCCCGAGAGGAAAATGATGTCCTTGTGTAGGCGTTTCAGAATCACTACAAGTCAATATATGGCACGTTGAATCAAATTAGCTCAGGTTGAAGATTCCACATTTCACCGTGTTGCTCTCAGCTCAAGTGAAGGATCGCCGGCTGCAATAAAACAAGTCAGCGATAGAAGATACAAGAGCTAAAATGGAGCCACGGTTAGGAAAATCTAGGAAAGATGACATTCCCAACTATGGCAGTTTTGTTGGATGACAATCATTCACAGCCGCGTGTGTTCGGGTTGTAATTGAATTAAATATGAGATCTCAGTTCATGTTTTATGCTGGAGATTATTGCTCGGTTAATAAGATTTGAAGACTTATAGTAGCTTTGATGTCTGCCGTGTGGGCGTTGATTGACAGCTGTGATTGACAGTTGGCTCACCTGCTGCTCTCCCCGGCTGTTGGACTCACACTGAGTCGCACTATTGTTGCAATATTCCAGTAACGTCCGTCAGTGAGCTAGCGTTAGCTTCGGTCCGAGGTAGCGTGAAAAGCGACACCTGCACTCCTTATTTGGAAGTTCCTGGCTCCAAACAGAAAAGACGACACTGACCACAAGCTGCAACTCTTTTTAATCACATGATGTGCATAATAAGAATATAAATGTGCAGAATAGAAAGTGTATGATGTTCTGAAATACCGGCGTCCCATTGTATATTACGGTTTTAGATACACACACACATATATGCACACACACCTTATCATCTCTCCAGTCCGTTCAGTTTGTTTTCACAACTATCCAGCCTGTCTCTCTCTGTAAGTGCATGTGTCACTTCATTCCTCGGCTGCATCTATTTTTCATGGAGGTAAATTGCATGGCGCCGTTGTGCGCTGAACTCTGCCTCCGTAATCCACAGAGATGACCTCTAATAACGCCGGCCCTCCACCCTGCCAACACATCAACAGCTCTAAACCTCAACACCAACACTTCCTCCATCAGTCCACATATCTCTCACTATTTCTACTTTCAGTGCTCTTTGCTTTAGGTTTCCTTTCTTTTTTTCTTTCTGTCCTTCCTTTCTGAAACATTTGGTTCCTTTCTGATTTGTTTTCCACTTTCTTTTCCTTTCAGTTTTCCTGTCCTTTTTCCTATCATCTCATTTCCTGTACATTTACCTTTCCCTTGATATTCCATTCAGTTTCCCTGCCTTTCCTATCCACTCCCTTTCCTTTCCCCCATCATTCATCTTCCTCCCTGTCCTGAATATTCAGCCACGGTACAGTACAGTACGCTGTGCTGTACTGTACTGTACCGTGCCGTACAATATGTGTGTGTGATACAAGTGTTGTGTATTGTTTGGTAGGGGAGGAAAAAGCTCACTCAGCCGGAGTTCACATCCTCTTTGATCTGACGGGTACTGGGGCTGCAGATAATAAACAGATGCTTTGATAGCCTGCGGCTCAATACAGCAGCCTCTCACTCCTTTACAGTGTAGAGGAGGATACGGCATGGCCTCAGGCACAGCGTCCCATGACAGCGTCTGTGTGTGTTTGACAGATTTTTGTGTTTTATTTTTTTTGTTTTTTTTTTTGGTCCAATTTTAATCTTTGAATTTGAAACGCTTCTAATGGCTGATATTCGGCTCCAATACTAATAGCGTATTTTAAGGTTAAATCTGCATGGCTTTCCAACAAGCTGTCATGAAAATCTGCTAACAACTTCCTGAAATATCCTGCAAAGTAACAAACAAACGGGACTGAAACAATAAACTTTGTGAGTCAATTATAGTTTTAAGGCAGATCAACAATGAGGTGGAATAACTTCACAACTTCGACATCACAAATCTACTAATTGGTGACTCATATTAAGTTTAGTTAATAAGTGTATGGAAGTTTAAAACTATTAACTGTGATTCTTGATATCCATTCCCAGTACTCTTTTAATAAAGGAGCAGTTTTATCATCGCTGTAGGCTGAAAACCTTGCATTTTTCATTTTTGTACTTTACATAGGTTGATATTATTTTTACAACCCCCTCAGGCTCATAAAACCCTCCAATAACCTTTGAGATGAAACCGAACGCCACTGTCATTCATCTTTAACAAGGATGTTTATCTTAGTCGCCGAACAGTTTATCTATGGACTCGTGTGTCGGTGTCAGACACACATGCTGGATCACAGCATCGCTTTCTTTTTGAATGGCCAGGCTGCTCTTCATGACTAATCACAGACAGAGACTCCAGGGATGAAAGCTGATCACATATGCCGCTCAGTCTGTGTGTCAATAACACACACACACACACACACTCATACAGACAGTGACACCTCACCGAGGAATAAACAACAGAGAGTGTCGTGATCCTGTCAACACTTTTAATACGGTCAGTCTGTCATCATAAAACTTCTCGTATGTTGATAAAACAAGTTTTCATCGTCCCGTAACTTATGCATGTGTATGTATGTGTATACACATGACTTTGACTTACAGATAAATATAGAAAGCGCCTTTGGGGGAGCTTTCTATATTCTATAAAGCAGAACATCAGCTAATTATTATTATTTTATTATTACAATTTGTATGATCAGATGCTAACATATACCGTAACAGTGAGCCGCTGTAATTGCAGTTGGATTTACAACCTGATATCAATGCAGCATGATATTTCACTGTTTTTTGTACCTTCCTTCAAGATATATTGTATGTCTCCTGATTCCATCCTACACCTGAATGAATGAATAATGATTGAATGAATCTTGTCAGCTAAAAAAAAATAGAATTACTCCACTTTTGGTGAATAGTAAGTACGACACTTATGATACAAAGATTTTTGAGGCTGATACAGATATAAAAAGAGTATAAAATGTCTGATATCAAGTATAAATAGTCATATTTTTCTTTCACATAACTACACACCATTAGAAAACATCTGTGATAAGGATTTCTTTAATTTGGTGTTTAAAGTACTGTAGTGAGTGGGACATTTTACAGTTGGAAAATACAGTAAACGTGTCTCTGGTGGGCAAATTATGTAATAGAGACACTGTTTCTACTTTACTCTTAATCAGCTGATAGTGATGAGCTTATATCAGGTGATATTTAGGGTGATTTACTCGTCTTGCTCTAGTGAATTTTGATGAATCAAAATCCACTTCAATTACATGTCTCCCATACGTCAAGTAAAGGGTCCCCAATACCTTTAACAATGCAGCGGGTTATACAACCTGAGTGTTTGTTTTCGTAGGTTTGATCGTTCCTATCGGTTACGATGCCTCACTCACAGCTTCACTGAAGAGAAACAGGGATGTTGAGTGATGGGACAGGTTTTAAACAAACATTCATGCGGAGCTGCTTCCCAGATTAGAATTGTTTGAGTCTGTATGTCATCAGATTTTCAGAACAGGGGCAAGTATCTGTATATGAATGAATAGAGGAACGGTGCCGGTGTTCCAGATATGTGACGTCAGCATCGGCCTGCGTCATGTTGCCAATAGGGGCGTCAGATCAGTGTGTGGACATATGTTGCCCTTTAGTTTGGAAGATTTGTTGAATCAAAGATTATAATTGCCATTTTGGGTACATTCAACTTTTTTAAGTTTGAAAAAAGTGCTGTATATGGTTCTTAATTGGCTAATATCTTATATATGTAGTTTTTCAATGGCCCCATAGCTTTGCAGTGTAGCTGATGAGTGAAATGCTGCTATAACCAGCAGGTATAATGGACAAAACTACAAGAAATAAGCCTCAGCATGAACTGCACCGTGTTTTCAGACCTCAACTTTTTCATCCGGTTGAATTGGACTCTGGTTTGTTTTCCTTGGTGCGATTCGTTTGGGCAGGTCTGAACACAGCGATCACACTCGGATGCCTCATGACCAAAACAACCGCACCCTTTAAGGAGGTGATCTTGGTCTGGTCTCATCCCAAACAAACTCTGGAGCGGTTCGTTTGTGGTGGGAATGTGATTGGGACTCAATCCAACCCAACTACAAGGTGTAACATTTCAGTTTTCCTCTCTTGAAGAAGCCAAAACAGTGAGAGCAGGATCTTCGTTTCTCAAGACTGAAGTAATATATTCATGACAAAACTCAAATTCGACCATAATAAGTGTTTTTGAACAGTTATATTTAACAGTGAGCCTTGTCTTAATCTTATATATGTGAACCTCAGTGTAAACTAATTGCATATGATACATAAATGGAAAAAATATCATAATACAGCTGAATAATGCAAATCAGCACCAGAGAGGGAGGAAGGGAAGGGGGCCGTTAGATCGCTGCTCTGCGCAACAGATAATCAGGATTGGGAATGGGGATCTTTAATGGCTGTCAATTAAAAACTAATTAGAGGGTGTAAGCTCAGCTAGATCGGCTATCAGTCCATTTATCATCACACAGCTGTCTCAAACACACACACACACACATACACACACACACACATTATCATATAGACATTGTATTCAGTATTTTTCAGTTCTGTCTCTGTTTCTGCCCCTCTAGCGTTTGTGCACATTCACACATGCATGCAAACACCTGCACACTCGCATGCACGCACACACACACACACACACACACACACATACACATCAATACAGATAGTAAATACATATGGAGCTCATTCAGCACCAAACCAGCTGTAATAGACACATTCCCTCCTCCATCTCTTTCATTTACCAGGACAGAATTGCCTCTGAATTGATGGCAAATAGTGGAATTTGACCCAAATGTATTTCTATGAATGGCTGTGAACAGATAGACAAATGAAAACACATGACCTGATGAAATTGCAAAAATTCAAATTCAGCGAATGACTTGTACCATGACAACCAATTAGTGTCAAATAGATGTATATATATCTCCAGGGGCATCAATCTAACTTCAAAGTGCTGTGTTTAGTGGAAGCACCAGTACATGGGGGTCTGGTGACTCTGCATTTCAGACCCTTTTATAACGTACTCAGACTCTTGTCAGTTCGAAACTGTTCATTAAGTATAAAGTGTAAACCACAGATTCAAGCAGAAATGTCACATCATAAACCTTTTTAAGGAATAGTTCAACATTTTGGGGAATAAGCTTGTTTGCTTTCTTATTGAGAGTAAGTTGAGGAGATTGCTGTAAACCTCATGTCTGTGCGTTAAGTATAGATCTGGAGTATATTTACCACCACGCTGTTTGTTTAACCCTTTCTTAAACACGCGGCTGGAACTATTTCTTGGGGAATAAACAGCTGGGTACAGTAACTAAACCTGTGCTTAACAACAAAAGTGTCTGCTAGTGAGGTATTGTGTGTTTAAATTATTTTTTGGCTGAAAAAAAAAAAACAAAGCTCAAGTTTAACTGTAACATGTATGGAAGTATTTATTGGACTTTAATAGTTGTAACCCACAGAAGACAATCCACAAATGTGTACCATGAGCCACAAATATTTCACCATCCACAAACATGTAAGTCATATCGACAAAAAAACAGAGTGATTTGCAAATACACATAAATTACTGTGTAAACACGTATTTTAATTTCATATAAAAATGTAATAGGTTTTACAAATGTAATGCATCTTGACCAGTAGGCTATTTTCAAATCACTCTGTATTTGTGGATAGTGAAATATTGGATTGTAATACACATTTGTGGATTGTCTTTTGTGGGTTAAAACTACTAAAGCCCTATAAAAACTTCCACAGACATGCTAAAATGTAGCATACCAGCAGCACAAAAAGAGAAGATTCCCAAAGTCAGCGTATTCAATCTGTGACATCAGCTACTGTAAAGCTAATGTTGGCTAAAGTTAGCCACCTGTCTTACCAACAAGATTAAGATTGTAGCGGCAAAAGCCTTGTAGCCTTTAAGTGTACTGAAATGAGGATGGGTGTATTTTAATGCTTATAAATTAAACATTTAATTCTAGAGGAAAGAACGTGCTATTTTTTATGAAAAGGTAACATAGGTAGCATCTTTTATCTTGGAGATGCACCAGGTAACTTTACATTTCAGTGGTACCAAACAGCAGCGGTGTAAAGTTTAAAGACTTTAAACCCGGGAATCATGTAACATGTTGTTAGTAATGTGGCATTTTGACCTTAGTCTGGTGAGGTTTGGTGGTAAATATGTCCAGCAACTGTCCATATTTAACTTTCTTCAGGAAAGCTCACTCATATCTGTATAGGAGTGTTTTGTGTTCAAAGAGCAAATAGGCATTAAATCACATTTTTTGGAGCTGTAAACATGGTGATACGGCTGAAAAAGAATTAAGCAAAGCCTCATATCTCAGCATTTTTTTATAGTGAGTATTGCATGAGCTTTAAGGTAAGGTGTACATGGTAATTGTTGCACTGCTTTGTGTAGACTGATACTTTTAGCCATGTTGCCCTTAATGTTCCACCTCATTCAGTGAGGTCAAGGCAGGTTTTTGACATTTGGCAGCATCAACTGCTTTGTGATCAGAAAATTGCTTTTGCCCTCAAGTAGACATGGGTGAGCATTTATCGGAGATATATCTCTCCCAGAAGCATATTTTTGCTCCTTTCAAAATTGTGTACAGCTTGAAAACAGTGTGTTATGGCAGTCTTACATCAAGTTTAGTTTTACCCCAGTTTAAGAAAAAATCTAAAATTCAGGTTTGGGGAGATGGACTTCACATTTGTTATTTAGCTGAACGTCTACTTGAATATTTTCTTAATTGTACTTAATACATTAAAAAAAAGAGAAAATCAATGCTTGGGTATTTTACCAACGTTGAACCAGATACAAAAATCATATCAGAATTCAATTCTAGTCTTCAGTTTGTCAGACAAAAAAAAATAAATAAATAAAAATAAAAGGAGAAATATGTTACCATTCTGGGCACACTGTCTGATTGACAAGCGCTTGCGGCATTTGCTATAAGAAGTGTATTTTGTGTTGATCTGTCACCAACACAGTCATTCAGTCTTTATGTGTCTGGGAAGCAGATTTTTTTTGGGTCTCTAAATACTGATATCTGCCCAATGAATATAATTTGCAAAACCCTGTGAAATCTTTGTTATGTATTATTTAGTTTCATATTTGTAGTTTAGTTTTCTATACAGAAAATTGCAATATTATCACAAAAGGACAATCTTGGGCAATTGTAAAGAAATCAATTTACAGAAACAAGAGAAATTTCATCAGTTTCTTTTTTCAGAATATAAAGTAAGAGGCACAATTCTCCTCTAAATGAGCTCCTATGTCAGTGATGGATCAGGACAGAATGGCTGCTTATTATCTCAATAAAGGAACAAGATGAGTAATTAAAGGCGATTTGCATTATCCCGAAGTGAGAAAATTAGAACCTGTACCACCTCTGTGTCTCTAGTTTCATTTTAATGACATGGGTGTAAACCTGCCAGGCTTCTTTGAGGGTTTGAAAAATATACGATGTGAAAGAATGAACTCCTTGGAACTACTTTCAAAGGTTCTGCCCATAAAACAAAAAATATGACCCAGTTCCACTCTATACACAAATACTACAACAAATATACAAGTATAAACTTTGAACTACACTGTTTTGGCAGTTAGTACAGAAGTAACTGATGTAGGCCACTGCACTGTCTTGTACTAACTGGAAATGATGCAACGTCAAGTTAAAGGAAGCCAACTGAGCTACAAAATTGGGACACTACCTACTGCCAATTTCAAATTTTAACACTTCACAAAGAGTAAGTGAAAAATGCTTTTCCAAGGATTTAATAGTTTGTTTTTGTTTTCTGTGCAGTTGCCAGAATTGCAACCACCGTCCGTCAATTATTTTTTTTCTCACTTTTCCCAGCTGTGAGTAGCTCCTAGATTCCAAGAAACTCAACAAAAGATCAATCAGGAAATTTTCGTTTTCACTCCCTACTTCTGCATATTTCCCATGTTGTCCTCTAAGTCTTTATTCTGACTTTCTGGTGTTCTGGCTTTTTACTTCAGTCAATCTGACTTTGCCGTGATAAAGTGTTCCCTTTTAGGCTGCTTTGTGCAGTAATTTAAGTTCTATATTTGAACACCATCATCACATCAGAGTCAACCCGTAGCGACATGCAGCTCCAGGTCACATCTATCCATCATTTCAGTTCAAGTTTTAAACTCAGGGAAGAAATCTCTTTCCTTACCAATACTGAACAAATCTATCTATCAGCTACACCATATGTTTATTATAGAAAAACAACATTATTAGTAATTTGTTCAAAGGCTTGAAACCAACATATGTTTATGTTTGTGAGCTACCACTCCAACCAAGTGCACACCTTGGAAACTGGAGACCCTTTGCATCCTTTCTTCTACCAACAGTCAGCATTGGTTTCTTTAACCATGACTCCTTCTTAACCTTTAGTACTTTCTCTGCCTTAAGGACTAGCTTGATGTGCTACATATCACAACCTCTTGACTTTGTAATGTTCCAGTGTAGTACAAAGTCAAGAGGTTGTGTTAGGTAGCAGAACAAGCTAGCAAAGCACTGCAAACTGAACTGTGACATTCTCAGTGGTGTCGTCCTTATATGGAACAACTCTCCGGAGACCGAAAACATGATCGCTGTCATTAATCTTTGGACTATCGTAACCAAACTCTTTGTGATGAAGGAACATGTCACCCAGTGCAGCAGTGCGGCTCATTGACGTGTTTTTAATAGTTTTTGGACAACAGCACAGAGTGATAAGATATATCAGGCTTTGGATGCACACACAGTACTCATAAGTAGATCAATTCATTGTTGATTTGGCTCTGCACATGAGATTTGTTGACAATAAGAAAAATATAGAGCCATATTGGTCATATCTATTATTTTTGTAACAGTCATTTGTAATGGTTTTTGAAGGTACTGATAAACGATTGCCTTGCTGATGGGGATATCAGATCAAGAAAAGGTCATTTTTGACCATTTGATGTCATTTTAGAAGGCAATGACAAATGTCATATCTTTTTTTTTTTTTTTTTTTTTTTTTTTTTTGGAAGACTTGTTGATTATTTCAGAGCTAATCTTGTTCTGGGAAAGGTTGACCAACAGGCATTTCTGTTGTCGCATCAGACAGTGTGAATGACCCTTCTCGTTCAACAGTTGGGCAAACTCTGGGACATTTTGCTTGTCTAAATTGTTTATTTTTAATGATTCCTCTTTTTGTCATCTGCCTTGTCAACATGGATGTGCATATGCCTGTGTGTGTATGTGTGTGGCGTCTAGACAGGAGAAGCCTAATCTATTTTCCATGTTCCCATCCGGTCCTGTTGGAGCCTTTGAATGGCAGATAAACAGAGCGGGGCTAAGGCTGAGGCTTCATCAAGAGGATTAATTCTGCGAGTCTTATCTCCAGAGGAGCCTCTCTGCCTCCTCTTTCTCTTTTCCTTCCCCAAAGGCATGGAGGGCTCTCACCACACACTACAGAGTTCACTCCCAGTTTACACTCTTTACTGTACAAACCTCTGCCGTAAGCTCGAAATCACACAACGCACATTGGGATTCGTGCGCCGTGTAGATGAGTGCTGGAGTTGGCATTGCATCCGAATGCAGTCGTACCGTGTATACCCAAAAAAAAAAAAGTGCATTTACAAGTTTTTTTTTTTACCAGAGTGGATTAGTGTCAGAGAGAGAAAAAAAAACAACAGACAATGCATGCAAACAGATTAATTATGAAAAAGGTGGAAAATAGAGCAAATATGATGAAGTAAGACAAAAATCAAATACAAGTATTCAAATATGTTGTCTGTAAAAGATGTCCTGGTTATGCAGGGACGCTGCCAGAGAGAGTGCGATTGTCACAGTGTGTCTAAAAGCACATTTGAATATGAAAGAACATTAGATATGAAATGAACATTATCATCTGTATTAAAAGACTGACACCCAGGAATGTGGTGACAAAAATTAGGACGAAGAACAAAACTTATTCTGCCATACTTGTGTTAGAGGAGTTGGCTTGAGTGTTGTGTCAATTTGGTATCAATATACTTACACTATAAATACTTGATTTTCATTACATTTGCATAAAATTTCCTCCTATTCACCAGACAGTATAAGACTAGATCAGATTTTAAATAAAAGCTCAATACCGAGCCCATATATTAGTTTAAGTCTAATAGTCAGCCGCTTGCCTTTAACGCAGCAAACAAACAGATGCACACAGCGTGCATTTACATAAACAGACACCAATTGAGAGTCTCAATGAAGTGCTGGATGATGATGGTGTTATTGATGATTAAGCAGGTTAAGCAGGTGGTAGTTGTGCTGTGGTGATGTGTGTAATCAGTAGCAGAGTAAACTGGAGTGGAGATGAAAAGGCACAGATAACTGTGATTGCCACAAACAGCCACCGCTAGCAAGCCGGGCTATCAACTCTAATTCCTCATCCTCTTCTTTACCGTCATTGTTGTTATCATCGTCCTCCTCATCATCGTCATGGTTGTCGTTAATCATCGTCATGGATTGTCGACAGGCGAGAGGCGGCGGATTGACAGTAGATTGCTCACTACAGGTTGGAAATGAGTTTTTGCCCCAAGTAAAGGAGTACAAGTATCTCAAGGTCTTGTTCCTGAGTGAGGGTAAAATGGGGCATGAGGGGAAATCGGTGCAGTGTCAGCAATAATGCAAAGGTTCTACTGGACTGTCATGGTGAAGAGGGAGATGTTCCAACTCTCTCTTATGGTTAACTGCTTTTGTAATGATCAGAAGAACGAGATTGGGGAAACAAGTGCCTTAAATTAGTGTCCCTATCTTGAGGAGACCCAGAACTTTCAGGAGGGATTACATATCACATCTGGCAAGAAATGGAGGACATAGCTGGATGTTTGGCCTACCTTGTGTCATAGGAATGACGGTGTGACCTCACCGTAACGCAGCAAAAACTAGACTGTCCTCCAAAGAAAAGCCACAGGATAAGTTGTTTTTGCAAGTGCCTTAAAATGACGTATATACACGTTTCGTCCAACCCCTCTTAGTTGTGGCGGGAACAAAGAAGGAAATCAGATGATGTTATTATATAGTGACAATGTCGAGGTATGGAGGAGGTCGGGATGGAGGGACGGGTCACCAAAACATCGGACATCACTGTTTGTTTCCCATTTCCAACGCAGTCGACCATGTTTCTTAAAAAGCAAGACCACGATCGTCCCCTCACGTTAACCACGTTTATTATTGTAACCATGATGATGAAGGTCCGCTAACCCAAACCATGACCTTTCATAAACACAACCAAGTCGTTTTTGTGCATAAACCTAAAACCAATCATTAAACGTGTTCTTTTTCTGCAATGATTTTCAACAATTTTGTGCATTAAATCTCATATACTGACCAGTCAGTGTTTCTTACCTTCGATACAGTGATTTCTTTACAAGTAGTTGTAATGCTAAAAGTTTAATTTTTCATTTAAAAGCCTGTTCTATCCTCTGTCATATGGTGGGTTGGGTAGGCGGTGTCTATGTGTATGTTTGTGTGTGTGTGTGTGTGCTTGTCTGTGTGTGTGCGCGCCTTGTAGCCATGAGGCAGCATCTGACGATAATCTCTCGGAGGGGTCGATGTCGTGGTTGTCACGGCGATCTTCCCGGGGCTGATGTTGGCTGACGGCTGGTGTCACCATTGCTTTCCATCACCGGGCCCTCTGATGGCTCTCATTTCATTCTGTGTGAGAGTGTGTGTGTGTGTGTGTGTCTGAGTGTGTGTTTACATGTGTTGGAGCGGTTTTCCAATTGATGTATAACTGTGTATGTGTGTGTTTGATCTCCTGTGTGGCTCTTTACATTTCAAATTAAGCAAACCTAAAGAAGCAACTGTTACTGCAACTAATAACAGTTCCCTCTATTTTTATGACTATATTTCTATGTTATTGTACTTCAGGATATTTTCATGTTCTTACATCTGTCTCCTCTAAACTTGTTAGTCACAGCTGCAGGGACCAAATTTCTCCATGACAATCAATAAACATTCAACTTATCTTACATGTTTTTAATTATTTCTCAAGACATGATGCTCAAGTACACACTCCAGACACCCCGGCCAAACCACTCCAGTCAACATCATCAGCCAGTTCCTTGAGTTCACACCACCAAATGACAGTAGCAGGGCTCATATTTATTTCTGTTCAGTGTAAAATAGCAGCTTGTCCAGCCTTAACAATGAATGAATGAATAATAAACAAGTTCACGAGTGCAATTTATTTTCTATGATGAGTTTTCTGATTAAATTAGACAAGTTTGTTTCGCTCTCAGCGGGTTCATCTGCTTGCTTGCGTGTGTGAATCTTTATGTGTGTGTGTGTGTATGTGTGTTTGTGTGTGTGTATGTGCCTCCCCGCCTGCCGATTTGACTTGCCTGCAGATGGCAATGTGTTACATTTCTACAACAGTCTCTCTCTCTCTGTCGAGCACAAGTGCTTCTGCTTCTCCTCCCGCGGCTCAGGCTGGTATGCAACTCTGCTTAAAGTCGTCACTGCTGAATGGACTGAGGGAGGGAAAAAATGAATACGCACTTTGCATTTCAATGACCTGACTTTTCCCCTCTTTCTGTAACTTCATTTGAATCCCTGTGAATCATTGCAGTCAAGACTGAATGAAACTGAAATTGAAAAGAGTATCTGTAGCTTGTAACATATTGTGATAGCGCCTTGTTAAAAGTGACACGCCATAATGTGAGGAAAAAACTCAATAAACATCGCTGTCATCCTCTGCGGCTCTCTCTCTCTCTCTCTCTCCCTTGCCTTAATTCATCCCGAGTTACATCTCAAAGCTGCAAATTTCAGTCTAATTTTGAAGCTATGAGTGTTATACCGGTTGTCAGCGTCTACAATGATCTGCCATCGCTCAACCGAGTTCATGCAACGCTGCATTTTCTCTGCAAAGAGAGATAGAAAGGTGGAGAGGAGAAAAGCTGATGGAGAGAGACAGACATAGACAGACGGACCATATGGAGTTTCATAGTTTTAGATTTCTCTCGCAATGCTTTTCTCAAACTGACTCGTGTTGTTTTTATTACTCCTGACAGTAGTAAACAGCTGGTGTGTGGGGGGGGGATAGTCTGGATTTCTGTCTGCTGTGTGTATGTGTGTGTATATGTGTGTGTGTGTGTGTGTCAAATCTGAATGCATTCCACCACCCTGTTTACGGGCTGTGTGAGAAGTGTGTGTAAGAGCCGATGCTACACACTCAGCAGCCATGTCCAATTGAAATAGATTGGAGCCATGGAGGCAGGGTAATGCTTGGGTGTGTATGCAGTCCTGCTGTAATCTTCGTACTCCACCGCGCCTCGTCTGGGTTTCTTTCTCTTACTTTTTATACATAATGAGATCGATAGCTTCGTGGGCCCCGTGCAGAAAATAGAATCACAAAATGAAAGAATGAGCATTTGCCCTCTGCATTTTTTTTTTCTTTGTTGTTGTTGTTTTTTTGTGGCTTTTTCTTATGTTTTGTCTTCCTCCGACCCATGATCCCACTGAATCGAGTTCATCTCTTCTCAGTTCTTTTGGTGCTGGTTTTAAAAAAGACTGAGAGAATCTGTAGCCGAGATCGTGGCCTTGTGAGGCTATATTTCTCATTACACACCAGAAAACGAAATTGTTGAATGGATGAAAAATGGAGAGACAATTTTGGTGTTCTTAGGGCACTGAATGTAACCATTTGACGGTAGTGCCAAAGCAGAGGCCATGTTGTTCTTTGGTTTATTCAGTAGCAATTTAAGGGCATCCTGTGGCATCTGCTGGATCCGCAGGTGATGTCTGAGTTTCCATAATTCTTCAAGGGGGAACAAAGAGCTTTCCCAAAGGAGAGTGGAACGGGGAAATTGGTTCTTCTTCTTTTTTTTAAACAAACTGGACAGTTTGCTCTCATTACTGGGGTGTCACACTGTTCATCCTCTCTTGGAAAGTTCATCCACGGGTGCTAGAAAGGAGGCTTTGATCAATTGCTGAAGGAGGAGCAATGTGGATTCAGTGCTGGTCATGGATCAGTGGATCAGCTCTTGCCTTGGTGCACTCTGGCAAGTGTGGCAAGTCAAATTCAGTCTACATGTGTTTCTGTGGCCTATGACTGTGTTTCTACAGTGACCCTTGAGGGAGATGTGTGCGTTAAGGGGGCTATACAGCAGTTACTCATCCGTAAGATCTTTTAGAGGATGCCCTAGCTGACATGCTCCTCCTCAAAAGCTTGTTTTCTCCTACAAGTTTCCAAAGCCAGTGGAGATTTCTATAGTGAAGACGTAATTAAGCAAGTTGAAGAAAGGTTCCTTCTTTTCAGTAACTCCCACTGAGCAAAGCCATCTCCAACACAAACCTTTTGCTCACCATGATCATCTGCAAGAACTATTAAAAAAACCTTTACCTTCTCTTTTATCTGAATGGTGTTGTATATTTATCTCTTTGGCCCTTTCTCTTGGACACCGCTCTTTAGGTCATGCCAAGTCAAGTCAATTTGTATAGCCCAGTATCACAAATCACAAATTCACCCCATGGGACTTTACAGTCAATACAACTATCAACATCCCCTGTCCTTAGACCCTCAATTCGAAGAAGGAAAAACTTGAAAAAAAATCGTTTTACAGGGAAAAAATGGAAGAGCAATAGAGGAGGGATCCCTCTCACAGGATGGACAGATGTGCAATAGATGTTGTGTGTACAGAATAGAACAAGAAAGACAAATTATAGAAATACAGCATGGAACAGGAAAGCAAAATTTTAATGAATTTATAATATATATGAAGAATGTGATGAAAAGGACGCCAAGAAGTTTCCAGGTGCCAAAAGAACTGAATAGGACCTGAGCCATGTGACCTCAATCACCCTGGAGACCTGGGAGGAGGACAGACTACACATACACACAGGGGAGACCACATCACACCATTCACATACAAAGAGGAAGAAGAGGGAAGAAAATACATTAATCACAGAGGAGTGAGAGCGGGATAAAGACATCATTCAGAGAGAGAGAGAGAGAGACGTGAGGTGAGGCTGAACTCCTGCAGTATGAGGAACCAGATCCAAAACCTGAGGAAATGGCACCAACAGCCATGGAAGTAGAGTGGTTCCAGGATGGGTGCTGGTCCAGCAAGAGATGCCTGAGAGACAAGAGAGGACAGGAGGAGAAAATAGGGAGAGAGAGTGAGAAAGGAGAGAGGGACACACAGCTCGGATGCTCATGTGCTTGCGGAACAAACAAACACAAGGTTAGAGAGATGCAATTGTTATCAGAACAGTTGCAATAATCAATAATCTCGTCGGCAGGACAGCACTTAGTAAATTCAGTGAGACTGAAACAGACCCACTATGCAGTACAAGGTAATGAAGTAATCAATTAAAGGCAATTAATTGTAGGTTCAGGCAAAAAGATGAGTTTGAAGTTTAGATTTAAAGGACTCAACAGACTTGGATTGCAATTAATTGTAGGTTCAGGCAAAATGATGAGTTTTAAGTTTAGATTTAAAGGACTCAACAGACTTGGATTGTCTGAGGTCATCAGGGAGGTTATTCCATAAGAACGGGGCCCCATAGGAAAAGGCCCTGCCACCTGCTGACTTCTTTTTAACTCTGGGGACACACAGGAGCATTTTGAGAGTGCAGAGCTTGAGATGGAATATAAGGTTTAAGGAGATCAGACAGGTATGACAGGGCATGCCCAGTTAGGATTTCATCAGAAGCACCTTAAAGTCTCATCTGACATGGATAGGAAGCAAATGAAGGCTAGAATTGGTGTAATATGGTCAAATTTTCTTGTTTTAGTTAAGATTCTAGCTGCAGCATTTTGAACCATCTGAAGACTTCCATTATTAGCACGTGGCAGACCACAAATGAGAACATTACAGTAATCAAGTCTGGATGAAACAAATGCGTTTATTAGATTCTCTGTGTCAGCCATGAACAGGGAAGGCGTAATTTTAGCTATGTTGCGTAAGTGTGAAAAGGCAGTCTTGGTGATTTCTTTGATGTGTCTTTCAAAAGAGAGGCTGGGATCCAACGTAACACCAAGACCACACAGTTGTCGAGGGTTACTGTTACTTGATCAAACTGGTGTCTGTGTCTAGCACAGCCAACAACCAGCATCTCAGTTTTATCTGAGTTTAGAAGTAGGGAATTTAGTAACATCCAATTTTTCATAATAGCCAAGCAGGCCTCTAATTTAGTAATTTGAGTATGATCATCAGCCCTTATAGGCACGTATAGCTGAGTATCATCCACATAGAAATGACTATGTATAATTTGGCCAAGAGGCGAAATACAGAAAGAGAAAAGCAAAGGGCCAAGATCCAAGCCCTGAGGTACTCCATATTTAACTTCAGAGTAGTAGTAGTATTTTTTATAGCAGACACACTGTGTTCTTTCAGATAAGTAGGATTTAAGCCAAGAGAGAGCGAGGCCAGAGACACCAAAGTTACAGTTTAGTTTGTCTAAGAGCACAGAGGTGGAATCTGAATCCATATCAAGTAGAAGATCATTTACCACTCTGGTTCAAGCTAGGATAGTGATTGAAAGACTGTGACGCAGCAATAGGATGGAAGTGGCAAGCGACAACTACCACAGCTTGAGGCTGAAGCCAATGTGGAAGTACCTTGAAGTGCAAAGCCACCAATGGATGCTAGATGCTGGCTCCAACTGAATTCATTTCAAAAAGCCTCAACTTAGGCTAGACCAAGAAATAGAAAGTCAATAGTTTTTTTCAACAAGTCATTATGGTCTCAGTCTTTAAATTCAGGCCCTCTAATAAGTGTGCTGGTTGTCATTTTGGAAATGATTGCTCTGTTAATAACATTTGAAGACTAATAGTAGTTTTGATGTCTGCCATGTGGGTGTTGAATGACAGCTGTGATTGACAGTTCCCTCGCCTGCCTCTTTCCCTGGCTCCAGGACTTGGATTACTGTCAGACTATTGTCACAATAGTTTAATGCTACTTGATTACGATATCTGCCCTGTTAGCACAATTTAGCTACAGCAGCTAACATTAGCCCAAGTGTGCACCAGTCGGTGTTCCCAGTAAGCTAGCGTTAGCTTCAGTCCGAAGTAGCAGGACGTGTTTCCAGAGCGTGAAAGACAACACCCCAAAACTCCTTATTTGTAAGGTCCTGGCTCCAAATAGAGAAGATGGCGCCAACCATAAGCTCCAACTCTGGGCTTCAAACCAGCTCCAATGCAAACCAATGGGTGATGTCACACGTCACTATGCCATCTTTATATACAGTCTATGGACAGAAGCCTCCTAATAAGTTATGAACCAAGGGAAACCTTCCTACTGGAACTCTGTATCACTCTATATAATATTGATTAATCATGTACAATACATTCATCTTGTTGTGGTGTGTTATTAGCTGGTGAAATCTTGCACTTAACTATAAATAAAAACATGCACCATAGGTATCTACAACAAGATGATTAACCCCTTGCTTCAAGAATAAATCCAGCTTTACTGTAGGAATGGGGATGTTGGAGCCATTGATACCATGTCTTGGCTGCCATTCTTATCCTGCAACAACCATGAGCTGGACCCAAATATGTGCATTCATGTATGGATAGGCAAATTTGAGTTCTGATTTTTAATAAAATGTAGGGGATCCGCCCCATATAGCCACCTTATAGCAGTTTTACGCCTGCTGCTGAGAGTTCCTCTTTCCCTCTGTTTACTGTTATTTAGCTCTAGTTGCATGCAGCTGCACCCAGACTGAGATGTACTGCTGATGGGATTTGATGTTTTTATCTTTCCTTTTGACTGACAGGCCAAGGCTAACTACCTCCCCTCGCTCTCTCCCTCCATCTCCCTCTCGGTCCCTCCCTGTCTTTCTTTCTCTCTGTCTATCTTTGTCTAGGAGGACAGACATTTCAGGAATAGAAACAGAAATGCTGTTCAAGTGGGGAGATGCACACGGCTGATCTTTATTCATCGTTTCATTTGACGACATTCTGCAGCAACAGGTAATATCCGCTGGGTCAGGATGGGGGGCCGTCTGGGAAAACACATACAGACACACAAACTTGAACTCACAAACACAAACTTTATCTTGTTTTGGCCTAGTCATAAAGTGTAGTCAACAACATTCATATTCATTTGAAATTATGAGTTTTATCTAAGAAGTATTAATTCATTCCTTAATTAGATGACAGCATTGCCATGCTGCAAACATCCCCATCAGATTTGACCACAGAACAATAAAAGAATAAGTTAAATGAGTAAAAATGCATGAAATAAGGAAAAAATTAAAACCATGCAACATAAAACTAGGATAGATAAGGGGAATACATCAGTAAGGATTTACAAAATATACAATACATTGCAGAAAGTTTGTTATTGATGAGAAAGCGCTGATAGGAAAGGCAGCGATGCAAGAGGCCTACAAACACACATAGACACACAACACACACTTCCATTTGTCTGTTTGCTCTGCTAACACTGTCGACATTTGAGCCGCAAGTCCTTTCTTTATGAGTCCTGAGTGATTTAGCCCTGAGAAGCAGAGTGCTCTCTTAGAGCAGTCAGAGCCACTCAGCACTCGGTGGCAGACAAAATAAATAATAATAATAATAATACATTTAATTTATACCACACTTTCATTCGTGTGAAACTCAAAGTGCTACAGTATTAATAGCACAGAACGTGCAACATGAAGAAAATAGTAATAAGAGTTAAGATGAAAAAACCTTCCTGAACAGAAAGGTTTTTGGGATTTTTTTTTTTTTAAAAAGAGACTAGTGTCTGTGCTGCCCTCAGATGGTTAGGAAGGCTGTTCCACAAGTGTGGTGCAGCAGAACAGAAGGCTCCATCCCCGGTGGTGCGGAGCTTAGTACTGGGGGCTTGAAGGAGCAAGCTGCTGGCAGATCTGAGGGTGCGGGTGCAGGTATGTAGTGTGATCAGTTCCTGTAGGTCCATTGTATTGTCCATTGATGGATTTTGTAGTCAATCCTGAAGGAGACAGAAACCAGTGCACTGAAAACAGAATTGGTGTTATATGTTTTATGTGATCCGCTGTTCTCCTGCCAGGGATCCCTGTGAAGAGTACATTGCGGTAGTCCAGTCTTGAGGAGATAAAGACATGGACAAGTTTTTCTGCGTCTGACAGGGTTAGAGAGGGGCAGAGTTTAGAGATGCTTTTGAGATGGTAGAAAAAGGTTTTGCATAGATGTCTATGGGCATCAAAAGTCAGATGAGGGTCAAACCTAACACCCAGATTAGTGACTGAAGAGGAAAGGTGCGACTGAATCTGGTGTGAAGTGCTGATAAAGAGAGCCTCAGTTTTGCTGCTGTTTAAAGTGGAGGAAATTTGTGCTCATCCAGCCCTTTATCTCCTTAAGACAAGACGATGGGACATTCAAGTGTTGCCTCTAAACCTTGTGCAACAAAACGTTTCTTTGGTTTTGGCATTTTTATTCTTGAAACTAGAAGCTTTCTCAAATAAACTCTACAACCTCTTGAACCTTAATAGACCACTGTAGGTGTTTGAAAATCTGTTGTAATGGCAGTTTTGGACCGAGAGTGCAGACACTCAGCGGGCCAATTTCATGTCAAAAAATTAAACAATTATTTTTTTTCCTTCAGAATTATTTTCCAATGAGGATAAACACTGTGAAAGTGTTCCTAGGTTTGTGTACACATACTTATACAAATACAAAGCACTCCGAGCATAGACAGATGATATTGGTATGTGTTTGATAAAGGAATCCAGAGTGGAAAAATGGCTACTAAGCCTCACAATTCAGAAGTTATGTGTGAAAATGTAAATGAAAATGTGTGCTTCCTTGGCCCATAGCTAAACTTTCCACAGTATTTCATTAAAATCATAAAAGTAGTTTTTGAGATATCCCACTAACAGACAGTCAAACTGCACCAAAAACATAACTTCCTTGGTGGATCAAGTGTAGATTCTGTACTGTTAAAGTGCCATGTAAATATAAATATAACGTGCAACATATTTGAGGTTATGTTCAGCTTTTATGCTCTAGAGAGAATTCAGTATCATAAACCTTTTAGCTATAAACATAAAACCCAATGATGCTGGTTGCTATGGATACCACATGGATACCAAGCAGCTCTTCAGTAAATTATATGTTCAGGTTACCTTTACCTTACCAGTGTTTTTGGATTTAGGCTGCTGATTTTCACAGATTTTCAGATATTACAATCGTATATGGTTGGCTAAGTGGAAAAACCTCTGAAATTTTAAACCAATTTGTAGATTTTAGAGGAGGCAGCTGCTCATCAAGGTGAAAAATCCTGGATTTATTTTCTTACCATTTTCATTCAGACTTTTCCAACTAAGGTACAATTCACAAAAATATTCTTGGATGGATGGATAGGATTGAAACCCAGCTTGTACGGGCGAGACTTTAGACTTAGAGCAGCAAGCGACTTGATTCAGCAACAGTCAGCTTCTCTCCCACACTGCAGCAGGGCGACAGTATTTACCCATCAGCTAATGGCACGGAGGTCAAGGGTGACACACTCTCACGTCTCCTCTGCGCCCTTTCTCCCCGACCTCATCTCATGGTCGTTCGGGTAATGCTAGACGATCCCACTGGCATTAACTACACACACACAGATGTGCCTGTTTCGCCACACACACACACACACACACACACACACAGATACTGAATCATATGTATGCAGGCAGTCACACACATAAATGGTGGATGCATATTCCGTTGTACACCCGCCCACCTCGCCGCCATAGGAAGCATTCATACACACATCTTCATATACACCCACACAGTGAATGCGTCTTCTTCATATATGCATGATAGGGAGATAAAGCTGAAAGGTCATTTCCATTAGACGATCGCCTTTTAATGTCACAGCGCCTGGAAAGAGCAACTGTGACCTCCCCGTCTCAGCATCACATCACAGTGTAATCAGACTGCAGCAATCCATCCCACAGGCCCAGGAGCATCAACTCATTGGTATTAAGTCAGACATACCAGTCTGATGAAACATTACACTTTGGATAAAAATTGTTTAATCCTCACAGGTGGTCTGACACAACATTGTGTCAATTTTGTCTCTATGCTGCAATCTGTAAAAAAATAAGGAGCATAATTATCACATGACGCCTGCACACTGACTCCAAACAACACATTTTTGTACATAGACAACATGTGGGACACAGGTGATCTTCATCAGGTGCAAATAAAACCCCAAATCAAAACGTACAGTTGTCGTCCTTGTGGCTTCCGAACCATGAATGGCCAAACATTTTAATTCTAGGCTAGGATGCTACATAACGACTGGCTTTATTTGGAAGCAATGTAAGAGTTGAATGATCTATTGATGGCTTTAAACCTACTCAATGTTCCACTCATTACCCTCTTTGTTATGATAAATTGACCGTGTGGGCACTTTGCTGCGCTACGCTGACAGCCATCTATTCAACCACTGTGGTGGATTTGCAAAAGTTACACCCACTTAGACTGCGATAACTCTTCATAAAGAAAAAGGTGAGGAAAGTTTTGTAACATTTTCATTAGTTGTTTGATTTCAGTGAAGATATCCTTATGTCCCATGATGTAGATGCTGCTGCAGTAGTGTTTAAACACTCATAAAATAATATTCTAAGGGACATACCACAAACAAGCATAAGGGTACTCAAATACAAGACTTAAAGGTCCGCTTAATACATTTGTACCACATCAAAGGTCCAGTAAGGGTGCATTACATGATGATATTTCAGTACAAAAACTCCAGAACTCTGTACATGAACAGCATTTCTGTATTAATGGAAAACGTGACACCTTTGTTGTCTAACCAAGTCCTTAAACTTGAGCATAAAAAGGTGCAACGGCCCAGCAGAGACATTGGTGTTCATTAGTGAGTTCTTCAGTGTATTTATTGTTGAAAATGTTTGATTTTAGTTTAGTAGTTCTATTTTGTTGTTCTTACCTCTGTGTTTTTGGCATAGTTTTGTTCAAAACAGCCATGTTTGGTATCGCAGTGGCATTTTGCAGTCCCGCTTTTCATTATGGACGCTGTTTCGTTGCAAATCAAGCACAATGGTCTCATACTTCTCTCGGGCGAAATGATTGTGTGTTTCTCAGTCCAGTCGTCCTTAAATGCGTGTTTTTTCGCTGTCATCCTTACTTTTTTCGTATTGGCTAGTTTGGAACATGCTGTTTTGCTTTATCAACCGGAACTGCTACATGCCACAACAATCTTGCTAACTGTGGCACCGAGTGGGCAGCTGAACGCCAGCCGATAGCAATGTGTCACTCAAAAGTGGTCCGGATCAGGTTGCGGTAAAATTTTGTTCCCAGTCCAGATTAAATTAAATTGGACCGGATCCAGACCAGAATCTGCCTATTGAGTATGTACTGTATGTACCAGCATTTTAAATCAAACAGTCACAGTAGTGAAAGTATCTGAAGCAAACTTCAACAAACATTGTTTAAAGCGCTTAGACAGCTACTTTTGTCCACAACACTGGTACATGTACTGTTGTCAGTGTTTGTCCACCATCACTGTCTAGATGAAGCCTATTTTAATACGATTTCCTGGCAGCCTGTCTGTTGTTGTGGATGATTGTCTAGCCCCCTCTGAATGGCCCTGATTGGCTGATGTCAGACTGAATTTTCTGAGGCTAATCCCTCTCAAACACACAGACCAATACAAATCTTCAGACACGCCCACACACACACACACAGACCGACAGACACACTCGCTCGCTCACACAAACACAGGTGTTTCCTCTGTATGCCCGCCACATTGTCTGAATGTTAATTACATGCAGAAGGCATCTGGGCCCGTCCATTGCTAATCCTCTTTTAATTATATGTGTCCTCACAATGACACAAGGTTTACAATGGTGATTACAGCCGTATTAGACATAGTGGAAAATAGGTAGGGGGGACGTCAAGGGAAATGGCAATCATCATAAAGCAAATAAGAGTGTTTGTCCGTGCCATGATGTAGTGGTGGCGACGGTGATTTGTTTGTGTGTACACTAGCTCTATATTTCTCTATAACATTGACTATATAATGTGTGTCCTACAGTATATTTGCAGAACAGAGATTAGCACCTTTATTATATCAAATGCATTGGATACAGTTTAGTAAGTGGTGTCAAAGTGATAATGATGATCATCTTTAGTAGCTATGCAGATAGTATCGGATGAATTTGATATTTGTCTCTTAAATGTCTGCTGCCATCCCAATACAATGGAAGTGAAATGTATGTGAAGCTACTTTTCACCAAGGAAATAGTCTCTGTGAAAACTGTTGACAGCATTTTCTATGGATCGTACAGAGTAATGGAGACAGTGCTTCAGAACATAAACAATGTCATTTTTCAATACTGTGACAAAATGGCATTCACCTCTGTTATATTGGGGTGGAGGTAAAATTTTCAGATACAGATACATCTCAAAACCTGGGCCATACAGCCATCCGATTTATCCAAGTTCAATGTTCACTCTCATTTCAGCAGATATTACCTTGCTCTTTATTCACTAAAGAACCAGATAATACTGCATCTGTCTCAAGTGGCTAAAGGCTTTATTATGTTCACCAGCTAGCTGCTACCTTTGGTTGCCATTTTCTGCTAGCCTGTTAGCGGATAGGGGGTTTATCAGAGCTTTTGTTGTGGCTGGCAATGAGGTTGATGAGAACAGCGAGACTGAACCAAAACAGTAAAGTCTGTTAAACCAAAACACTGAGCTGAAAGATGGAAAGAAAAACAGGATTTTCAGAGTGTGTTGGTAATTCTATGTGGCTTTGTCACTAGGTGACCCCTTTCATATTACACATACATTAGTCATTTGATCCATTGATATGAAAAATATTTATTTGTGCAGCTTTAAACCTGCATTAGGTGATTTTTTTTGGCCACTTGTTTTCAGCAGAAGTTGTAGAGACAACAGTGACATATCATCACCTTTTAAGTTGATATGTTGACATGTGAACATTATCGTTCATTTGGAGTCGTGTTTCTGTCCACCTGGTGAATGTAAGTCCAATATTCACTCTCTTTTATCTGTTTTTGCTCTCTACCAACTCCTGAGGGAAATATCTGGCTCTTTAGCTGCTAAATGCTCCACTATGTTTACCAGCTAGTCTACAGCTAACTGTATCTGTTTGCCATTTGGTGCTGAGCAGGTAGTGTACAGTGGCTTTTTAGAGCCTGTTGTGGCCAAAAACGACACTATGAGAGCACTGAGAGTGAACCAAAACAGTGAAGTCGCAGCCGGACAGCTGAACAATGAGCTGAAGCTCACTATAAATCTGAAGCCGAGGGGAGCTGCAGAGTCGTTGATAATCATTCGTTGATAGTCATTTGATACATCATGAAAATAATCGATTATAACCACTTTAAATACTAAGAGCATTTCTTTTAATATAATATTGACTGTTATTCGCTTCATGTCTTCACCACTACAGCATCATCAGTATCCATGCATCTCTAGCCTTCAGTTAGAAGAACAACCACCCTTCACATTTCTGCTCTCCACCTACTCCAGTGCTCTGCAGTGGATTTCACAAGTGTGCTGCACACTTGTAAAGAAAAAAAAAAAGAAAAAAGAAAGGGATTTCTGCAATTTCCTGCGCTGCTACGTGTCCTGTTAAATATGGACTCGGTGTTGGCTCTGCTTAAGTACATGGAGTTAGTTCTTTGTCAATGACAGCCACTGAGGAATGTCCCCCAACACTGGCGGGCAGCTCCGGACCCAACATCTGCTGCTGGTACAGTCCCAGTCAGAACAATGCACAAACTTATGAGCCATGAGGAAATAGCAAAGCATGTAGCTGCTCTGCTAGACTTCTGGGATAATAAGTGGCTTAAGGCTATAAAAAAAAATGACAGAACACAAAGAGTTCCAACATGCACAAGACCTTTGCGTGGTGTGTTTGTCATGGTGAGCAGGAAAGTGTGGATATTTGGGGACTGGAGGTTGTCCCAAGTGTGTGCGCAAGCCAGGAGAAGAAACTGTATGAGCACACACACACACCTCCTCGGCTTTAAAGGGTCCTAAGGGAGCTCCTCTCAGTGTGTAGGGGGAAACCATGAATAAAACGCCCATTTGACCCTTGCTGCTATAAAGCCTGTCTTTGTTGGGCCTCACAGGACCCTCTTTATCCCTCCTCCATCCTTCTTTTCCCTCCTCTCCCTCTCTCTTAGATGAAATCTTGCCCTTTTGTTTTCCCCTCCATCCGGTCATGGCAGGGGCTTCATGTAATATTCATGAGGTTCAGTGGGTTTTTCTCCTGGAGACGTACAGTGGACACCACAGTGGCGTCCCACATTGCGGCAGCGACCTTAGAACCCTAGCAGAGTTGACCTCTGACCTCTGTCGGTGCTGGCTTGCATCCTCAGTACCTCTCATTAATCACATGGCCCACAAGTGGCCTCCGAATAAAGGATTTGTAGGCAGAGACGGGTCGCTATCTGGAGATACAGCATGTGGCAATGGAGGAATTGTTGTGTGGAGGGTGGAGCAGTGTGTGTGTGTGTGTGCGCCCCAGTGTGTGTTAAAGTCTACCCTCAGCAGCAGATTCCTGTGAAGATTGCCTCTGGCCTTCTCTGTCTGTATTCCACTACAGGACAATGGTCTCCTTTAGTTTGGTGTGTGTGTTGGAAAAGGCTGGTATGTGAGTGTGTCTCGGAGAAGGCTGCATGGCTGAACACTGACTCAGTATGCCTCTGCTGTCTCTCTTCTCACGCAGGGAAACAGTGAGATCACATGCCTCTCAAACACACACACACACACACACACACACACACACACACACACACACACACACGCAGAGTGTCAAACCAGGATTACAGACCAATATCTCAGTTCGCCTTTTAATAAAAATCACATGTCAGACATTCCATTTTCCACCTCTGATATGACAATGTTGTAGTTTTCCTGGTTTTAAAGGACCATACCAGTGTTAAGCATGGGGTTTAGCGCTCAAATCTACTACAAATCACATATACTTTTCAATGTATTTTTTGCAAGCATCCATTCATTTCCATATAACATAAAAATCTATTACCCGACATTTGAAGTGTGCTTGAGCTTGAACATAAAAGGCTGCATTTTATTTTTTGTCAGTTACATTATCATAGAGGGGTAATGCAATTTGTTAGTAGAGTGTTGTAAATTCACCATAAACAAATGTTAAAGTTACATTATCATTGCTTGGTGGTGAATTAAAATCTCAAATTTATTTATTTGAATATTTCAAAGCTTAGAATTGACCAAAAAATACTGAATTACACAGTTCAAGCACTATTCAATACTGACATTTTATGTTTTTTGCTGTATGGAAATGAGTGGAAAACAATGGCTGCCAAGAATGGCAGGAAAAATACATCCTCAAATCATAAATTATACAACATGCTTTTGAAAATGTTTACAAATGGATGTATTATTTTGTAGTTATGGAGATAAAATATGAATTTAATTTATTTTCTTCTATTAATCCTTGTATTTAAGGAGCTGCCAATCAATTTTAGGGTTGTATTTGTATTGTATTTTTTTGTTGGTGTGACATTTGAATCACTAATACTACTATGTGTCTTTAATACATCCGCTGGACATTATTCCATTTTATTATCATTGTTTTAATATCAGATGTCTTACCAGAGCAGAGAACAATCAGTCCGCTGTGGGAGTTTATCTTCCTCTCCAGATACATTTCATCATGCTGAACTTGGCCAAGTTCAACATCAGTTCAAATAAAAAATAAATAGTAAAAGTTCACGTTATGACAAGATTAGATTAGGTGTTTTAAAATTATACTAGAAAGATTCATAGTTTCAACACTCGTGCACAGAACAGTTTTGAGCATCATCTTGACATTAATTTGGGAGCTATGTGTGTGTGTGTGTGTGTATTTTCAACCTCGGCGCAGGTCGTTGCGTCAGTGTCTATTCAATAATAAAAACGTTTCCAGGGATTTTTACTCAACAGCAGGAGTGTCAGTCTGCAAATCCTGCCATGCACCCTGCCTCACCCTGCCTCAAGGAGCTGCTAACCCACCTAAAAGAATTTCATTAGTATGGGCTTCACTGGAGATTTAGCATAAAAATGATGGTCTGAATGCAGTTTCTGATGGTTGTCAGTTTCGTTTAGGGAATCATTTATAGTGTAAAAAATGATTCCCTTTAAAATTTGCTTAATATTATCAAGCACATTCAAATTTTTAGTTTCCAAAAAGTTAAATACACCTACATACTTGTGCACACAACACGTCCTCATAACTAAAGGACCAAATAGGTTGATTGTACCACGCACTCCAGAACGACCCACAGGAGCATTTTCTAATATGCCACCTCTATCGGCAGCTTTCCAAAACTGTTACAGGTCACTGTTAAAAATAATGTTTTATGGTATGACAACGCTGTGGTTAAGGTCTGGTTAAGTTTAGACACAAAAACCACCTGGTTAGGGTTAGGGAAAATGTAAACACCATGATATTGTAGTTAGGGTTATGGTTAGGGTTATGGGTTAGGGTTATGGTTAGGGTTAGGTTATGGTTAGGGTTAGGGTTAGGGGTTAGGGTTAGGGTTTTAAAAACTGGCTGGAAACGTGACACTTGTGGTTGGAAACAGGAAGTGAACAGCGGTCTCCTGCAGCCACTTTCTATCTATCTAGCCATCCACCCAACCCGCAACCACTGATTATGGAAATTTGTCACCCCATATAGACGTCATCTGAACTGTGTCACTTCTCTGGGTCATAATTACTATGGCTGCTAGATGGCATCTGTCACTCAAACGTAACTACAGGTCATTTTTAGCTACTGAAATTACGACCTATACCGTCGTTTTTCTTGGGAGGATGTGCTGTGTACACAATATGCACACAGTCTGTCACATAGGCAAATGTTCCGGCACACAAACACGTATGCAAATTCTCAGAGAAGTGCACAAATCTATAATACACACGCTAGACAAATGCACATTCTTCATCAGAATCTGCCTGGGAGCAACGCCATCTCACCTCTGACCCTGTCAGAGCTCCTCGAATGGGGGCAACACCCTCCAGCTGAGAGCAGTGACGAGGAATGATGGGTGTTTACAGTGCTCGTGTATATATATATATATATATATATATATATATATATATATATATATATGTATCTCACTCTGTCTGTCTCCACCTATTTGTTTTCATTCTTCACCCCTTCCGCATCAGCCAAACTTGAACGATTTAAATTCTATCTGGGCTCCGAAACATCTGTCACCGCCTTATCTGTGGATAATGGAAAGATTTAGTGGCATTCAGAATTTTATAGAGTCGACTCCCCTCCGCTTTACTCTATCGCCCCTTTTTACTCCAATCCTCCTTCTCTTATATATCATTCTCTCTCAACGCCCACACAAAATACATACTTCTCACATGGAAAATCACTCATACATGAGTACATACATACATGCATCAACATGCATACCACCCCCCCTCTAAATCCTTCTCTCCCTCCTTCAATAACACAGTAGTCTTGGCTCTCCAGAGATAGAAGGGTTGGTTGGTTGGTGTTGCACCAGCTCTCTACAAACCACTCCACTCCCCTGGCTCCTGTCCTTCCTTCCCTCCGCTTCCCCTCCGTCCCCCTTCCCCCTCTCCTTCCTTCAGTCCTCCTCATCCTCTTCCTCCTCTTCGTCTCTCTCTTCCCTTCGTTTGCTTGTGCCACCAGCTGGGCTTGGCAGGATCCCAGGCTGCCCTGGGTTCTGCTCGACTAGCTTTTCCGCTCTGGCATGGCACCACAGGTCCATCATGCTGTGTGCAAGTGTGTGTGTGTGTGTATATGTGTGTGAGAGGGGATATAATGTCAGTCTTTGTACATTTGTATATACATATTCCACTAAGGAGATGTGATTTTTCATTATGAAATGCTGTAATTATGCCATAGATTTAATAAAAACAATGACTTCTAACATTTCCATTTAAATTAATGACCATTCCGCTACACTCATCTATCAAGGGTGTGTATTTTGCTTAAAAAGAGATGATTAATGTATGCATTCTCTGACAGCTGACACAAACAGAAGGATTATATAAGCTGCAAAACCCACTCCAACAGGTAACCACCTGCTCGCCAACATCTTTTCCTTTTAAATTATTATTATGCACATACTATAAATCTTAATCAACACATAAATTTGTTTCATAAATGCACGATGACTACTTGTCATTAAGCCAAACTTTCTATATAAATGTATGTAAATGTAAATACAAACTGCCAGCTTCAGAGTCTGACAACAGACACTATACATACATACTCACATACAAATAAAACTAAAGATTAAGATATATCAAGTTTCAAATCGGTTTGTTGACTATATTTTACATTTTTTTTCTCAAATCCAACTGCATATGGGGAGGCCAGATTCTGTAAAAATGGATTTCCTTCTAATTTGGCAACATGGTAGATTTCCAGTGACAAATGATGGATTTTCCGGCTGTCATAATAGAGCTAAATCAATGTATATTTTATCATTCTCATTATATGTGTGAGCATACAGGTGGGTGACGAATTAAAGGATCATACCCTATGGCCTTCACAGTCACCAGCTCTCAACCAAGCGGCAACCTTGGCTTACAAATGAAGCCAATGCCAAAGTGTCAAAAACTGCAGTTCCTTGAACGGCCACTTGAGGCTCCAAAAGCGAGTCAATCCCCATAGACCTCCATGTTAAAATGCCCAACTTTACAGCAGAAATAAACATGTTTACAGCCTGGTTTAGGTCTCTGTAGCTAATTTCCCCTTTCATGACAACTGTACGGGGGGTGAATTTTTTTATAACTCACCCGTTTAAATTTTATTAAGCTGTAAAGTTATGCATAATGAGGGACATGGCTGCTTTGAGTGACAGGTCCACCAGCCGCTAGGTGGCTTGTTTCAGCCATTCGGCCCGCCTCTTTGCCCATTTTTGATTGGCTCAGAGTAAGGCAGAGTCACGTACTGCCAAGATGGCGACGGCCGGAGCGGCTCGCATTGAGCTTCAAAACCGCTCTTCAGAAACCAACGGGTGACGTCACGGTAACTACGTCCATATTTTTATACAGTCTATGGTCTCAACCCAGTTGAGCGGAATATTTTTTGGAATGATGGTGTTTATCCCTCCAATAGAGTTACAGAAACTTGGATAATCTACTGTATGTCAAGGAGCTTTTCTGGAGGTTTGTGGTGTCCCTACACTTCAATAAGACACTTTTTTTTCCATTTAATTTGTCACACATAGAGCTCTTGTATTGATTTCTTGGCCTGAAATATTTGAAGTGATGCTTTAGTTATTTCCCAAAAAAAAAGGCACAAAGATTCAAACTGTGATGTTGTCATAATGCAGGAGTCTGAGAAACATTTAAACCATCAAGAAGCACTTAAACTGTCCACTGAAATAAAGAGCAAAACCTTTTGTCAGGGTGACAAACCTGCTCACTGTCAAGGAAACCTCAGAGAAAACATTAACACCTTTAAATGATGAATTGATTTACCAAAAGCATTAGCAATGAAATGTGCCAGGAAAATAATGGCTATGTCAGTTGTAAAGATTATGTGTTTGATATCTGATAAATAGTAGAGGCTGATATATGCCCGATATATTGACATATAAATTAGTCCTGTATATGTATGTCTGTATAATGTGCTGTATATCAGACCCTGGAGCACACTAACCCTGTCCATTCGGAGGCCTTAGCAGAGTTTTCTCCCTCCCCCCTCTGCCCTCTCGTCTCTCTCGCCTCTCTGCTATCCAGCCTCACTCGTCCCTGCCTGGAGAACCCTTAAACCCAGGTGAAGAGTACATAGTTTCCACCTGTCTCTCCTCCCACACGCACTGACAGCGCACCGACCTGGGCAGCAGTTTGTTTACTCTGATAGAGCTCTGTTATTCGGCTCATTATTCTCACCTCCTCTCTTTCCTCTTCTCTATTGGACTCGACACAGACTTGACAATAGCAGTTGTGTAAGAGTTCATGTGCAAATTAATGCTTGTTTCCAAAGCAAAAAAAGGTCTTTCATTGTGTGTGTGTGTGTGTGTGTTTGTGTTTGTGTGTGTGAGAGAGAGAAAGAGAGAGAGAGGAATCCTTTTTTATGAAGCTGTTGTTGTTTGTCAAATGAGTGTGACGCTAAGGGCTGGTTCTCGTGCTCCGATATGGGTTTATGAAGGTCAGTACTGATATTTTTGGGTTTAAGCTGCAGATAACAGATATTTCCTGGCAAAAATTCAATTTTGTGCAACAAAAGAAGGACATACTCACTGCTATACAACTGCGATTTCTTTGGAGAATACTTGGATCCTTGAGAATATTAGAGCGTTGTGCAAAGAAGAATTTGGCAAAATTTCAAGTGAGGCCTCATTTATGGACGTTTAAATTGATAATTCAGTTCAGATTAGCACCACCTAAAGGCAGAATGGCACCGGATCAGAACTATTTCATCTCTATTAAAACAATTCATCATTTGAGTCATTTTGTAACCAGACGTGCCAAACATTTTCTGGATTCAGCTTCTCAATGTGTGTTTTTCCTTTTTTTTATAGTTTAAAGACAATATAGACAATTGAGAAAATAATTACAGGTTAATCAGTTATGAAAATAGTTGCTAACTTTAGCTCTACATCAGATTTTGCAGGATCTGCACCGAGCCTGATATAAATACATGCCTTTGAAATTAGCAGTTGCATGAAAATTATTGCAAATAAACATTTGGCAAACCACTTTTAGGAAAACTATGCTGAAGATTAAAAAGCAGAGTAGCAATCGTTCAGGGTCATCCAAATAAGTTAGATGCCAAACTTGGTGAAGAAAGTGTCATGCAACAAATTTAAATGGTATAAAAGTGTGTGTATAGAAACATACAGTATGTGTTTAAACCTCACAGGAATCATGAGGACAAATACAAAGTGCTATCCATACCAAAAATAATAAGTTCTTCATTAGCCCATGGCCCATCTTTCCACCAAATTTAATTGAAATATGTGAGATAGTTTTTTCTTCTTCTTCTTCTTTTATATTCTTGTTGCTATTACTTACACATGTACGTAATATTTCAATGCTTAATGATATCAGTACTCACAAAATCTGTTTCAAAATCCTGAAGAATAGTTTTCGTACAACTGGTGAGTCAATAACTTGTAGGCTGTTGTGATAAAAAGGCTGACAGAGGCTCCATGTTTCTGTCTCTCTCTCTCTCTCTCTATGTGTGTGTGTGTGTGAGAGAGTGAGAGAGAGCTGTTGAGCAAGAATGCTGTTGCTGGCTGTGGTTTGGGTTTGATCCTCTAGTCTTGTGTAAACCCCGGCCCCTCTCTAAGCATCTGTTTCCTCTGGCCTGCAGGGTCAATGGACAGACACACACACACACACAGACACACACAGACACACACAGACACAAGGTTTGACTCATTGTGTTTTAAGTCTGATGGGGCCATCTGTAACTTTCTGAAGTAGAGTGGGTAAAGAGATTGTAAAGGAGATGTGTGTGTGTGTGTGTGGTTGTGTGCTGTATGTTCATAACACTTACCGCAAATATGCAACTTTTCTTGCTCGAACCTTTCTCTTTCTACACTTCTCTTTTTAGCTCTCCTTCTTCCGATCTCCATCCAACTTTAGATGATTTATTCCCTCCACATGTTTACGAAGAGCTCTCTCCCTTCGCTTCACCAAGTCTCCTTTAAAACATGGCTTTAAAACGTCCTGTATGGAACTGATTAGCCATAGGGAATAACACAAAACAGACACGTTCTCATCTACCACAGAAATAACTGTATTCACTAGATTGGTCGGGTCTCAGGTTCCACTTTAGGGGTTTTCACTGATGTAGAGGATGTTTTTGGAGCCATCTACTATTGTAGTATTTAGTAAAGCTAAATAAATGACAGGCATCTATTTATTAAGATAAGTTGTTTTTCCATGCTGACAGCAACTTAAGGACACAAATGACAAACAACACAAAGGGAACATCTGGCTACCGAGCTCGCCAGTTTGCAAGGATTTCTACTCCGCAAGCTGGCTGTGTTTAAATTCATCCTGTTTAGAGTTGTTTTAAATAGTCAAAGTATTGTAAGTCCATGAGAGACAGAAGAAGAAGGTCAAAAAACAGACTGATTGACGTGAATTGTTACGTGACTGACATCTGTCTTTTATAGAGTTCAAAACTAGCCTTGTCAATGTTAATGTGCCATGGAGAGCCAACGCTGCAGGTTTCCATTTCAACCGATCATTCAGTCTGTCAGCTGATTTGATATATACACCGAGAGATTCCTCAAGCCTCCAAGGTTTTTGGTCCCAAAGAGCATTAGAGTCCTTGTCTGGCCAAGTGGGTTGAGAGTCTTTGTGTGGGTGAGCCAACTGACTTCCTGCCAGCTGCTCACACACCTGAACGGCAGGAACCCTAACCCTAACCCCAACATTTCACTCCACAGAGATCTGGTATTATATTATAAATCTGTTTGCTTTTCACGTTGATGCATTTAACTTTTATCCAATGCGCCAACTTTTCCACCTCAGCAAATTTTCAACATTTCCGTTCAGGTTTTTTTTGAAGTTGAGCCTGATATGCAGCTGAGTTTGACATTTCCTACAATGGCAACCATACTAAAGTACAAACCATTGTGATTGAGGAAAAACAAAAGATCCTTTCATCTTGTGCCAGTCCTCATGTTTCGCATCACTAGTGGTAAAGATCTAAGAAAGTTGTCTCCACACATTTTTTTTCTCCCTGGTGTTTAATGAGCATTACAACCTTCACGGGGGCTCGTCCTGCGCAGTTGATAAATGACTGTGGCAAACTCTTTACCTGAACTGATTCTAATGTGACATTTTAATCAGATTCCACACAAGGATGCCTGAATATGTTCATCATAATCAGTACTATTACAATGCTTGGTTTAAAGTGATGAGTTTCCGTGTCTCGTAATTGCTGTTTTGCGGAGGTCGTTCCGCTCTGCCAAGAACACAATTCAGCACGAAACACTGACTGGCTTTTTTAGCACGAAAATGGTAAAAGTTTAAAAAAGACAAATATTGGCATAGCAAATCGGTTATTGGCAGGTTTTAGTTCAGGAAATTTGCTTTCAGCTTTTAAAAGCCCATATTAGTTTAATGTTAGTTCCAGGGTTGCTTGCCGGCCTGCAGTGTATAAAATCTGGACTTTTTGAACACATAGCCTCCTGTTGGACGGGCTTGGGGTCTTTAACAGACAGCCATAAGTCACTTCTGTCAGACAAGAGAAAAATCAAAACCCTCTGTCACAGCAAGACAGTCGGCTCAGTAAAAAGGCTTCTGCTGCACACACACACACTCTTACTCGCTGTCACACATACACACACACATACAGTCTCAGTGACCTAGAACAAGTTCTTCCCTCCTTATTTTTTTCTCATTCTCAGTTGAGTGTGTGGATGCTTGTCTGTGCATGTGAATGTCTGCCTGTGTATCTGGCTGCACGCACGCACATTCACATTTGTGTGCTTACCGTGGGAGAGATTTTTGTGTGTGTGCACTCCAGCTTTTGGATTTTTGTGTGTCCCTTCTCCGCCAGTTCAGCACTAATGAGGCAGGTGACAGTGTGGGTCTGAGCGACGGAACAGAGTGTCAGCAGGCCTACCGACTACCGCCTGGCTCTGCATGACAACATGGTGGGAAGGACACTAGCGAACGGAACAAAGAAGGGAGGGAAGAAGGGACAATGGATGCAGAAAGGGAGAGAGGGATTAATGTCGCCTTTAAAGGCTGCTGGAAATAGAGTTTAACCAGCACAGGCTTCTGAAGCCCAGTGGTCCATATAACGCTTATCAGTTCAATTTTCCAAATAAAAAAAAAAAAGGAAAATAGAAAGTTGGAAAATTCAATTTTTTTTACATCCGGTCATGGCTGTGCACAGATTCCCAGACCCCAAACTGTTGCAGTTGTTAATAACTTGAATATGCTGTTGACTATACTGTTGAGTATATTGTGTGGAAGCATATGTTGAGAGGATTATTTTATTTATTTTATTATTTAGAATTAAACATTTTTACTGCAAGACATGCATGCTAAAATGATCTTAGTCCATGGAGTTACAATGGAATGATACAATGAAGACCTGCCTCGCTAGTAACACTCACCAAGCGAGTGAGAATATCAGTCGTACACGTTTGTGTAAACTGACTGCTATTAAGTATTTTTGATTTAACTTGTTACAATATAGATAAAAAACAGCTGCTTTTGAACTAGGCTCTGAACAGGATGAAAGAAAAGACATGAGACTGGAGGCATCATTCCATTTCTTTTTTTTTTTTTTTTTTTTTATTGTACAAAATCCTGTACAGAATCAAAGGCTGTGTCTGCCTAACGCTGTAGTTTTCACCTGAGAAAAATCCAGATAAATCTAACATTTGGACTGAAGTGTCTTACAGAGGCTGTGGCAACTGTTTTCAGTAAGTGCCTCATTAAAAGAAGCATAAAGCACAAAGCATGGGTTTGCAGCCATGTGTAACTGCAATACATCGGTTAGTGGAATGTTTTTATAAAGACAGATGTAAATGCTGAGTGTTTGCTGCAGCTGAAGGAATGTGCTGAGTTGAGATGAGAGGATCTGCAGGCAGCAGGCAGGATGACCACAGCATCACTACGGGACACATGTGAGGGGGGGGGAGGGAAAGGAGGGATTTTAATTCAACAGCTCAGATCGTACATCACTAAGCTGCTGGAACATCTACAAAGAAACATTTAGACATGTATAGCACTGATTCCTCCCGACTCACGGTATCCATTCACCCGGGCCGGGGAGCGGGCTTCTCAGCTTATCAACTTTACAGTGATATAGTGTCTTAACTTCTACAAGCTGGCTTTGTTTTTTTTTTATTTCAATCTGTGCAGCAGCTGCATCTACAAGTGTTTATGAAGCATGTACACACCGCATGGCTAACATTGGCTACATAAGCTGGCGTATTTAGCTTTTTCATCCTGGGCAATACAGGAAAATCACTATATATGGCTCTATAAGCTATATGCTGTATATTTATATAAACACAGAGTCTTCCTCAGGAGTTGATGCCTCTGCCAGATGTGCATTTAGAGGGGAAAAACCAAAAGAGATTCATCTAAAACAGCGGGATCTTTGTGCGGTCATGACTGGATGTAATACTTGAACTCAGGCGTGACGGTAGGCGGGGCAAGCGGCCCCAGCCAGCCAATCAGCGCTCTCATACAGCCCAGGACACCAATAGAAATAAAACCTTCTATTTTTCAGTTTTCCATTTTTCTATCCAACATTCCACAAATAAAAAATTAGAAAAACGACTCCAAAATCTTTATTATACATTAATCTGACGGATGAAAAAAAATTTTATATGGAAAATTGAACTGATACGCTTTAGACAGACCACCAGTATTGATGGTTTTCAAGCCTAAAGGTCCACTTACTAACTTTTCAGAGCATTCAACCCAATCTCAAAGTGTTCTTCTGCAAATATTTTCCTCCATGTTTGCTCCAAGGCCTTGAAACAGTATTTGGATTATCATTTGACGATTAAAACCCATACTGATGAAATTATTTCTGCAAAACTTTCTGAGTCCGACTTTTTTTTTTTTTTTTTGTTGCTGCCCCACTGTTATCTTAAAAACACATAAACTCACTAAATTTACCTTGCTGGAGCTGGAAGCAGGAAGTACATAAAAGAAAAAGGAGGAATAAGTAGATGGATTGGCTGGAGTTTGATATGTTGGAATTGAACAGGAGGGATATTGATGATGTACGAGTCTTATCTGCAAACAGACAGGTTTTAGTGCTGCCATGTATTCTTACTAACACCATATATACACACACAAACACACATACTTTATCCACAAGTCTCTCTGTTCACACTCTCTGTTGGGTACCATCATTATCCTCATATCTATAAATATCAGACTTTCCCCAGCTTCCTTCCTCCCTTCTCTCCTTCCATCTCTGTTTGCTCTTTTTCTGGGTCACCTGCTCGGCTCAGCCCTGACTGAGATATTCCAGCTGAGTTACATTCACAGTTTAGTGGAAAGAAGGGGGAGGATGCACACACACACATACACACACACACACACATACACATACTTTTGAGGCATTGTTCCAACGGATCAGATTTCATGCTTAATGGATTATCACACTCAGTAAAAAGCTGACATAAATATTGTGAGGATACATACGCAGAAAGCTACCTTTTCTCGAGACATTATTTGTCACAATAGGGATGTATACTGGATTGACAACTAGTGCACTTTAATTTAATCCATGCGATTGATCCTTAGTGCTCCCACTGAGGATCAATCACATGGATGTTTTCTGTTTTTCTCGCGTTACTGAATACTTTGAATGAACTGTCAATGAAGGAAAGTCAATGGATGTTGCCAATTTCACACCAGCAAACAGGAAACAGGCTTGCTTTGGTAGATTTTATTTTTATTTTTTTAAAACTGAATGTTGACAACAGTCCTGCGCTGAGATTCCACTTGAGCTTTACTGCATTTTCATTTCACATTCATGCATCTATGTGTGTCTATGCGCTTGTAATGTCATTTTTTTTCCATCGGCACTGCATGAATTTATTATTTTATTTTCTCACAGCACAGCAGGGTGTGTATGTGCTGACTTGCAGTACTGTACTTTAGCCCCGCTTCAAAGTAAACCGTGACAATCTCCACCATCGACTGCAGCTGCAACATCCAGAGAAAGCTGGGCAGAAGCCTCGTTAGCTCGTGTGCCTTATGCACGACCATTTGCGGACCATTCATTTCACAGACAAAAGCTGATCTGCTAACGTTTGATATGAATGGTATGTAAAGTCTATTGTTAAGCTGACGTTAATGCAAACTCAGCTCTTCTTGTAGCTGCTTGGAAGGTTTTTTGTGAAATGGTCGGGCCGTGTCAAGACAGACAACAGCAACTGCGCTCATTCCTTTGAGTGATGTCACTGCGTTGATGCAGCGGCAGTGCCAATGCAGAGGGCTCCAGCAAAGAGACTCAGGGTCAGCTGGCACAAAAGTTAAACACGGTGATTTGTCACCCAGCAAAGCACCGCAACGGCCAATGACACATGTGGAAACACACATTCCTGGCATATGACTTTGCAGCCAATATAGCGATGACAAGATAAAACGACTGTTGACGTGATAACTCTCCAGAGTTTAGTCAGCCAACTCATGTGGAGTAGATTATTATTTAAATATTCAACATGTACAGCATTAGTGTATGGCATCAAGCCTCTGACCTCATCGTTCCCCCACAAGGAAACACTGATCTTGCACAGCAGGGAGTTGGGAGCAACGATACTAACTCCCCCCCCCATCCCAGGAGAAGATAGACTCAGAGCCTATAAGTGGGTGCTGGGGTGAAGATGGGGCTTTTGAAATGCTATGTAGAAAGGGCAGTGGCAGCCATAGCAGCATGTAACAGCAGCGATGTGGCAGCAGGCATCACGCACTGAGGTGATGGTTGGATATACAGTATGTTACAGTGAAGGAGTATGGCGTGTGAGTGGAGCGGCAAATCTAGTTGGGCAGCCTGAAACTCGCAGGTGTTGCTTCACTTGTAAAATCTTTTCTCACAATGTTAGAAAATCGCAGTGTTTTGCCAGCTGATAAGTATTAAAACCATTGATCTATTTCTGAAACTGGACTTCCTGGATTATATTTTATGTAATAACATGTTCCCACATTTTTTTACGGACAGAAAACAGCAGCCCTTACTCATCAAGTTAGGGGAACTGGAAAGAAAGCAAGAACACCAAAGAACATTATCTTCACACCTGCTGCCTGAATTGTGTTTCTTAAAACTTATTTTGCAGTTGAATGTCTGTTTGTCCAACTGGCCGGACCATCATGGTTTCTTCTAACTTCTAACATGGATTGTGAATGTGTAATATGTGTAATATGTGTAAAAAGGGCTGTTTTCTGTCTGTTCACTTACCATTAAACATTTGTAAGGCTTACTGACTTAATCGCCACTAAATTAATTTCCACAAAATCCGTCTTTGTCCATTTATATTGTAAAGTAAGAATTCAGAACATGAGAGGAAGAGGTGGCAGGTGCTGTACTTTGGGTAAACCTGACACCTTGACCCAGTCTTTTTGGCTTGTGGACCCCTTGAGGGAATGTCTACCTGTAACCCCCTAATGACAAGTGATGCACACAATTCAACCAGAGCGATTTCTTAATTTTAGGGATTTGAGAGATGTGAAAATGTTTCTCTCTTATCCCTTTAATTAGCTGGTATCCCTCTGACTGTTTTGGGGCCCAACCCCTAAGTTGGCCCAGTCGTAATTGGGAATTCGCCGTAGTGACATACAGAAACTCACCTCTCCTTCCTCTTTATTAAAGCTCTGCTCACAGATTTGGATTTAGTCCTCAGGTGCCAGACAATAGCTGCCCACTGCTTCCAATTATTTAAACACAGAGGACAAATTTTGGTTTTGTGCAAAATGAACTTGAAAGTGCTTTTTTATCTCCCATTCACTCCAAATATAAATCTTACAATCCATTGTGTGACAATAAATGGAGCAATGGCTTGCAAAAAGTTGGCTCATCAAAGTTTTCTCTCATTCCTTAAAAAAAAGGGGGAATTTCAATTTGTTGTTACGGCACATAATGGAGTACTGTTTTTATATTATTTCGCAGCAGCTGAAGAACCAGGACAATCCAGCGAAAAGCTTCCACCTGGGAATGTTTCTGTCCCTCCGGAGGTGTGAAGTGAGAAGCTAGAAGGCCCTCTGATCACAAGATAAAGGCAGAACAACAGAATTGGTACTTCAAACAACAAGGCATTGGTCCAAAAAAAAGAAAAAAAAAACCTGAAAAAAAAATATAAATACACACTTCATATCCGCTGGGGTCAAAGTAAACACAGCACACAGAGTCAGTGCCATTTTAATAGGAGATTAGCCTGGATGGAGGGAGAGATAGAGGGAGAGATGGAGGAGAGGAGAAGGACAAACATTCACAGCCACTTGTAGCAGTCGTGTGTACGTGTTTACCCACTTGATTGCTTGTCTTTGGGATGCAGAAAGGGAGCGGTAGCAGGCAGATAGTATGCATCTGTTTTGCCTATTTTTTTTTTTCCAACTCTACTTCAAATCTAATGACTGAATCAGAGGGCAAAGAGAACCACCATCAACACTGTTTTGTCGTTGCTGTTTTATGTCTCACTTTTATACACATTTAGACAATTTGATGACCAAGCGGGTTACGATGAATGAGTAGGTAGAGGTTCAGGAATATAAAGAAAGCAAATTTAACAAACAGATCCCAAGAGGATGAGGATGAATCCTACAAACTGAGGTTGACATTTTTGGTTTCTAGTGAAATGTCTCCAAAACTATTGGATGTGTTCCTAATATTTTGTCTACCCCATTGACATACATAAGGGGGGGCGAAATATTAGGAACACTTTTCAATATTAATGCACTCCACCATCACCCACAACAAACTCAATAATAAACATAAAGCAGAATTATCACCTTTCTGTATTGGATTGCATTAAATTGCACAGGTGTTCCTAATAAAATGCTTGATGAGTGTATATATGATATATATAGTCTCTTTGTACCAAATTGCACCATAATTTCTGTAAAATGTCCTAGAAATGAACTGTTAAATACATTCAAATGACTCTGAGAACGTCAAGGCCATTAGTATGAAATTAAAGGACTTATATAAATAAAGTTTTATCCAAATGTCTCATTTATGCAGTGAAATATCTATAATTTTGTACATACATCCATGATTTCGCAGACGATGAATCCTAATGACTCTGGTGATCGCCCAACTTTTCCTCTAGCACCACCATTAGAGTTGACATTTGTGGTTTTCAGTGAAAGGTCAGAACTATTGGATGGATTGCCATGAAATTCGGTACAGAAATTCATGGTCCCCTCAGGATGAATTGTGAGCATATTAGCTCAAATCACCACTGTGCCTAACCACAGCCTCATAGTGCGGCTGGTGTGGCTTTAGACTCTTAAGTCTTGTTTTAATATAAATAAAAAAGTAAAGCTTCAACCAACTATTTTCATAATTGAGTTATGGTTATTCTGAACATAATTCAAGTCGTGGGAGAATAGCGAGAGTAAATATGAGGACAAATGAATGCAAAACTACATTTTTTAAAAACTTGGCTCTATTGGTTATGATAACATACAACAAAATAGCTGAAATCATGGAACGTAGTGACATTGATCTAAACAGGTCTTATGTGGCATGAAACAAGAGCGACCCTAGACAAGAACTGTGGTTCAGTCCCCAGTAGTATCTGGCCCAGTTGTATCTAATACGTTTAAAACCAAATTAAAAAGTCTGCTAAAAGCTACTCATCTCTGCACTGACTCTACATTTTATCTCATGGTCTTCTCATAAACACAAATAATCTTGCTTTTAATTTGACAATGTTACATTATTAATTTCTAATTGACGTTGTGGGTGTATGTGATGTGCTATTGTGTGTAGGTTTGTATTTTGTATTATGTGTCCTGTGTGTTTTTTGCTTCGTACTGCCTGTTATTGTTCTGTTATATGTTTTAATTGTGGTCTGTTGAAGGGACTGCAGATGAAAATTAGCTATAAGCTCAAATAGTAGGTTGGTAGTTGGCAGTGTTCACTAGTGGGAAACCAGTGAGGGATCATGCTTTGGTTGGGGCATCTGCAGAAGTAGAGACATGATTTGGGGATAGCATAAACCTTTATCTATGTTATGCTGTCTTGGTAAAACACGTCTGTTTACACCAACAGCAGGTTTAGGAGTGACAAGTCCTGTAATACATAAGAAACTGGCTGTAACAAAATTGGGGAGTAAAATGGAAAAACACTATGCCACAAGTGGAGTGTTGTGCTTATTCTCTTGCTCCCAAAAATTTCAGAATTACAGTTTTTTTCTGTCAGTCTTGCATTTTATTGAATTGCTACTGCTGAAATGAGCACAGTTTATATTATAAAGAATCATTCAAGCCCAGTCAAGTCACTGTCACATGTTTTTCCATCTCCCCTTAAGGCTGGACTGGGAACGCACCCAACAGTTGACATCGTTTCAGTGACATACCGCACCTGTTATCCAGCTTTTTCATTGCACTTAATTACCCCATTGTTTATCGTGACGGCAAGTGATCCTTCATCTTCAGAAGAGCCTATATACAGTACAAAAGATAAGAAGTGGCCATATAAAGCACAGAGGCGGAGATATGTCTTCCAGCAGTGGGACAGTTTATAGGCCAGGGAGTTTTATGGCTTTCTTCCGCCACGGGCAGGAGGGGCTGCGTGGAGACATTCAGGTCTGGACCCGGACTCCGAGAGCAGAGATTTATGACTGGGCAATGAGCCGACGGACAGAATCGGGGCCAATTCGCAAATCTCCACGTCCACAACTGAGAGAAAAATGTGCCAGAAAAAAAAAAAAAGTCAATCAACAGCTACGCAAGGATAGGAAGGGAAAAGGTGAGGGGAAACAGACAAATAAGGATATATACGGATTTGGGATGATTCGATGGAGGAGTGGATATATTTCAAAGTGAATGCTTGGCAGTTTAAATGGAACACTGTTTCTCTTTCCAGCACATGAAAACGGACAGGAGGGGGAAGAAAGGACAAATCGGCAGGCAGCAAGAGAGGAAGAGAGAGAGAGAGAGAGAATTGCTCAGGTATCAGCCTGGGGACACACGAGAAGACTTTAAAATCCCAACAAATTTTGAAAAAATGAATTGCAGAACATATCACGCTTCATGTATCACAGCTGTACCCTTACAGTAGATCCTTAAAAACTCAACTATCATCCCTCTGACTTGTAAAACTAACATCAAGACCTCTATTCTCACAGAATTCATATTCATACACATCTATTTCAGAAACATGCAACCGAAAACAGTGTCTGTTAAAAAAAAAAAAAAAGCTACAGTAATACCTACGAGTGCAATACTAGGTCAAGTTTTTTTTCTTACTAGTCTATTTTCTTTATTTCCATGGATCGTTGGCCAAACTATGACAGACTGTATTTCCAGGGCATCTACACTGGAATTTATAATAGAAAAATTTCCAACATGCTAAAACACCAGTGGTACTCATTTTAGGAACATCTCTGGATACAAGTGCCACCTAAAACTCAGAAATTCTGCATCTTTATATAAATATTTGGGATGCAGAGGTCAAGAATCAAAGAGAACTTCACAACAGTCTGCAGCAAACTAAAATCTCAATGTCACTGCTTGAAAACACCCCAGACACAATGGAAGACAATAATTCAGATGTGACAATGACCTTTTACTCATATTGATTTAATTCGTCTTGTCCCCCAAACCAACTACATTGACGAAGCAGTACCTGATGTCAAAAGGCAATTAGAGGTTTAGATGCTAGAGTTTGAACATTTTGTTTCCTTCATCTGCAGTTTATTGACTATCCAGCACAACACTGGACGGAACAACACGTTCCACTTGGCTGGGTTTAGAGCACCCCTGGAAATCAGACCTCCACCACAAAAAAAACACCTGCTATTTATCAACCAAACAATTAAAGCCCATCAATGTTTCAATGGCCAAACAATTTATGCAACACTTACAACCTGGTGGCAAACTAACAAGGTATTCAGATCATTCACCCCCTCTCCATCAACACTAATTTCACATTGGCACATGCCTATATTTAAAAGTAACAACAAACCATTTCCATCCCCCATTCAGCCATAAGAACAATTCAATCAGATCAATTTGAACTACTTCATTTATTAATCAAGGGCATTTTGGGAAATGCTAGAAAGAGCTAGATGTAGATCAGACATCCTGTCCGTTTTCAATTGACTTCTTTTTGACCGCAAAAGAAGATAAATGAAGTCCTCCAGTGCAGCTGAGATTTGCAAGACTCGCTGTGATTTGACCAGAATCAAGTTTGTTTTGATTTTCCCCCGTGGGTCTATGAAGTCCTGATGAAGAGGCTATGCAACCGTCCAGTGAATGAGTTACCTGTCAGTCCATGTGTCGTCATACTTACAACACTGTGTTCTTTGGAAATAAGTCAAGGAAATAAGTCAAGTTTGAACCCTAATTGGGGAAGAATAAAGAAAACAGTGGATCCTCTTTCATCTTGGTCTGGATTAAAGGGAACCAAACTACAACCATCGGTCCAACCGATCTTTTCAGTAAGTATTTTCCCTCTTTCAGTCACAAAAAAGACCAACAGCTGCACAAGGACAGAAATGGAAAAGGCAGCAGAAACAGAAATAAAGATATATTCATATTTTGGATGTATTTGATGGAGGGGGAGGATATATTTCAAATTGAATGTTTGGCAGGTTTAAATGGAACACAGTTTTTCTTTCCAACAGAACATAAAAATGGACAGGACAGCAAGCCTTCAATCAGCACTTCCCCAAACGCTGACGGTACTAAAGAAAAGGCATAAATCAGCTTGATGATCTCTCTTGTATGTCACCAGAACTGGAATATACTCGTGCTAGTGGTGACTTTGAGTCAGTAAAGGCAACACTTCCTTAAACGATAAAATCGTTAGTTAGTGGGTTGTAAACTATGAGCGTTTTTATTATCTGGCGCTTCCATTGGCAGCGTGAAGAAACGCTGACTGTAGGTTTTTCCAAGTTTAGTTAACCAAAAGAAACCAGCACTGACTGCTGGCGCCACGATGCAAGCAGCTACTGTTGTGAACTCAAATGCTTTGTATGTCCCAACTTCTTCCTTAAATTGGACCTTATCATGCACATTTCTAGGTCCATATTTTTATTCTGGGGCTCTACTGGAATATCTTTGCATGATTCACAGTTGAAAAAACTCCTGATTTATCTTATACTGGCCTGTTAGGCAGCCAGTTTTAGCTCCTGTTTCTTTAAGGCCCGCCTCCCAATGAGCCCACTCTGTTCTGATTGGTCAGCTTCCGAAAGCTGCAGACTTCTGGCCGCACTAGAGGTTACGCAAACAAACAACAGTAGTAGAAGGATTTCACTTCTTATTCATGTTCTTTACAAGAAATGGAAACTTCTCAAATATGTCTGTACATGTTCGAACTGAAATCTGATCTGAAATATACGAACGCAAACAACTATTTGTTGGCATGTACGAATGATCTCATGTCATTACAAGGAGGAAGTAGAGGTAACATTGTAAATGAAGTGTTCAGAGCAGGTTGAAGCCCTGGCTTTTGACTTTCAGAGAGCCATACGTTCCCTGAAACATACATTCACCTCAAGTTTTGGAGCTTTGACAGCATTGAACATCGACATCTGACATCATAACAGTATAAAAACAACAGGAAATCACAAAATGATATGATATATTAAGAGGTTTTGTAGTAGTATAACATCAACTAAATAACACTGAGAGAGGACAAGTATTATTCGCACAACTGCAAGCATTTATGCCCCAGACCGGATTTTGCGGTCCACAGTCGGCCCAACGGCAATGATGATGGACAGATTTATAGAAAAACCACTTCTCTACCACAAGCTCAAATTTAATAGTGTAGCCTTTGTAAGTGTCGCTACATTTAGTTATGTGTACAATGTTCAAAGTAAGTTCTTGAGGAAGACATCCAGTGTCAGAGAAGAACAAATTATACTAATCATGCATTCTTAATCATATAGATACATAGAGAGTATGTAGGTAAGTATGTGCACAATGCAGCTCATGTGTACACTTGTCTGTGCTGACGCGTTGTTAAAATCCAGTGTATAATTGTACTAAAGGCCAAAATACACCGCCGCCAAACAGCCCACCATCAAAACAGCAGCCCCTATTATTTTCTATGTACAACAACACGCCAGTGGCAGCTAGACGACACTTCACGCCACTGTCCTACTTCCAGCCCCTGAAGAAGAAGCTGTTTTGTACTTCAATGCTATGTTGGCCCAACTACAGATGATATTTACTAGTTTGTTGCTTGCTTTTCACTGTAATTTTAACCATTTCACTTGTGAAATAGAAAAAAATAAACTCCACTCGCTCCCTGTTTGTACATCCCGGCTCCCGTAGCAGCTCTTCTTCTCTTCTGCTCCCGTGGTAGCTCGACTTCCTCTCCTCACCTCTTGCCGTCGCTGTCTCTCATGTGTGTAGAACAATGGATGAGGAGAGACTTTTCTGTTTGTGAAATATCTCAAGCTATACAACCCACAATCCCATCATTACAAAGACAATGGCAAAAAAAAAAAAAAATATTGCCTGTGTATTGCAGCACTTGACGTGCATCATATGACGCACCGCAGCGCTGCTGCAGCAGTGTGTTTTCAGCATAAGACTTTAAGGTCATTTGAAGCTTTTTAAACACCTGATTAGTGTTGTCATTTTTCTAGTGAGGACCGTCTGATGTAGGCGTGAGTGTGTGAGGTTGTGGGATGCTAGTGGCCTGTGTCTTCATGTGTATGATGGTTGGGGGTGGGTGGGTTATGGCGTCTTGTTACAGAGGTCTACCACAGTGAGTCAAGTAGCAGTCAGGCCGGCCATCAGTGTTGAGAGCCTCTTTACAGTCGCTCACTTCTCAAACCGCTACCTCCAATCACACTGATGCTGTCCTTAGCTTACTGATTCAGCCTAATCAGGAGTGTGTTTGCCTAATCAGGAGTGGGCTTTTTTTTTTTTTCAATTGCTTTCACTTGCTGCTGCCTCTCTCTCTTATTCATTTACATTTTGTCACAGCTCTGGAAGCGTCTATAAAGATTACAGTACAGCTGTCTCTCTTCTTTCTTACCATTAAATGTCATAGTTTCCTCTCAAGGTCACTAACTTAATCAGTAAGAACTTGATCCTGTCTGAACTGGTCGCTCTTCACTCTTCTTGACACTTGTCTTGATTGAATATTTTAGGATATTACAGCTAAACGGGGGATATGAGGATAGAAAATATGGGGATGTAGAGCTTTGGATTGCATTTTAGACGTGTTTTACATCTTTTGTGCATAAATGTTGGAGGACGAAAAGAACGAGAGACAGGCAGAACTGGGAAAGCTTCAAAAACCGCCCTGAATTCATCTCCAAGTTGGCCGCGTTTCAGCTCGCTCTCAGCCAGCTTCGTCTGCACATCCACGCCATGTCACCTACACTGAAAATCCTGGAGTCCATAATAAAAGCAAATGAAAAGAGGTAATATAAAAAATAAACATAATCATGTGCATAATCACAACGTTGGCACTATGCTCTCAGTTTGAGCTCATAACAGCGATATGAGATTGGAGTTTATTGCATTAATCATGTAAACGTTGCTCTTGTGATTAAAGCAGAACTGCTGTTTATTGCTTGTAATTGTATTCGGGTCGGGCTACGCTCCCAGAAATACCACACACAGCATTAATATTTGATGAACTGACTCTGGATCAGGCATGGGGAGCCGGTTCCCCCTTTTATGTTGATCTGGGCCCGCGGTATTGGAGCTGACCTGAGAGCAGCCCTCATTTCTCTCCACAACACTTCACAGGAGCGCATTTGAATATCCACGTCAAAATTGTTAGCTCGCAATATTCTTTTCATTTTTCTCTCTATTTTTATCAGCAAATCCAATATGGGCATGAAAGCATGCGCATGCATAAAGAATACCAACCATATGATTGCTGGAGTGAGGGTGGAGGAAGGGAAGGGAAGGGAGGGGACACAAAGTGCTGAGAAAGAACAAGAGAGGATGAGACTGTCTCCCTTTTTATTTATTTATTTATTTAGCTTCTAAAATCTCTTAAAAGCACCACTTTTATCATGTGATACTGCTGGGCTTTAAAAAAAAAAACAAAAAAAAAAACAGACCAGAGTGATAGAAAGACAGAGGAGAGTCTGTCTTTGAAGGAGGAGGCAGATGTACTCTTCACCTTCTTCTCATGACCTCGCTTTAGCAAAAACAGAGACAAGCCCGAACAAGAAGCAACACATTTTTTCCTCCTTCTTGTTTTGCTGTTCCCCTTTTTCTCCTCATATCTCACCGTCTGTCTTTTCCTGTTGATCCCAAGTGCAACAAAAACCTTCTTTACAGTGCTGGAAATGCTATTGGAGGGAGTTTAGAAGCCTCTGATAGATCCCTCTGAATGTTTGGAGGATAAAAACTTCAAAGGTTTGGATAGATCACTGCAGCTCAATGCATGTCTAAAACATCCGAGGGTCTCTCTCTCTCTCTCTCTCTCTCTCTCTCCCTCTGCTTTCATGTGACGTCAGCTTTAGTCCACACTGGAGGGGTGAAAAGCTTTGTTGAATAGATTTAAATGCTCAGTAAACACATGTAAAGGCTTAAGGAAAACTTCCACTAGACGATCTTGCCGTACAGGCAGCCTGGAAAATTTGACAGGCCTTATGAAATCCGTGTTTCATAAATTCAGTTGGACAGAAACACGCTGGAGTCTTGCTGATTCACTCATATGTCACCTTGTTTGACTTGTTAACGCACACAACATGTGTGACAAGTCTAGAAGAGAAAGAGAAAAACTGCTGCTCATGCGATCTGTCATCGGAGAGAGTATTGACAGTTCGGTGATGCAATTATGCATCACTCGCTGGATGCAAAAGCTGAGTTGGTGGTTTTTGGTTTTTTTTTTTTATCCATGGAGCTTTGACCCGGAGGTTCCTGACAGCTCGGCATCGGACTCCCTCTCCTCCCCCTCCTTCTTCTCGTCCATCCTCTTCCCTCTTCCCTGATGTATACCACAGCCTGTAGCAGTCCCCCCCCCCCACCACCACCACCACCATCACCACCACTACCACCACACACAACACCGAGCCCCTCTCCCATCGCTCTCTACAGTCACATGACTGCTCCTGATAGACTCAGACTCTGGTTCTACAGTCACATGTTTTTACAAGATATTTTCAGTGTATGGTGCATTTCAATAAATTACATAGATTACGTACAAGTTGCTCATGGATTCTCAGGTAACACTTTATTATAATTCCTACATTAAGAGTCTGTAAGCAGTAAATAGACATAAACAGCAAAATTGAATAATTGAATATAAATGCTTTTAAAAATTTCAGGCATCCTTTACATGAATTAAAAGACATCCTTAGAATTAATGCTATAAATGTGTTAAATGCTGATTTCTCGTGTGTGATTGCAGCTATTGCATCATTTGCTATGAATTTTTTATTAACTGCTTATACATCAGCCTTGGATTATCATTTAAAAAATGCACAATGGACACTCAAAACATATCTTTAAATGTGCTTATAATATAAGACAGTGTATTACAAAGCATTTGTTGCTTATATATTGCTAATGAATGCTAAAAAAACTATCTTAAAAGATAAAAAATGCTTATTATTCCATCTGATTCAGTGTCCCTGAACAGTTTTAATTATGTTTAATTGTTCTACACTGTAAAAAAAAACAACATTTTTTCAGGCAGGTTAGTGAACCTCTTGGTATTTTGAGTTTGATAAATAATATGCAGTTACTGTAAGGCTGAAAATTGAATACAGCCTAAGTGAAAAGGAGAGGAAAATGAGTTCAAACAACTTTATCAAAGTTGTCAAATGAATTACAGAGAACTGCAATAAAACTTGAGTCACATCAACTATAATAGTCAGCTTTTTTTTTTTACCAATTCCTGTTTTTTGAACATTGTGTCAAATCTACTTTGAATAATTAGTTACCATGAACATAATTCACACTCTAACAAATACCATAATGTTGACATTCATTCATTTATTTTATGTTTACTCATTCTTTATAGTATCATTATGTTCCTGTAACACAGCAGTTTAAACATGGAAATCAACAGACAGCATAAACGTTTGCCAGCATGTCAAATTTAAGGATATACAACATCAGGTATCCAGAAAATATATGAGAATCAGCCTTCAGAAAGTTAGTGTGTTTGGTGATGCTGTCAGTTTGTTCAACACACTGTGTGTTTACAGTTTAAACTGATAGAAGTACTGCAGAGGGGAGGAAGGCAGGATGGAGGGAAAGAAGGGTGTAGGGTTGGAGGCAACTCAGAAGATTCCTCAACAATGAGAAACAGATGATTGTGTTCTTTCGGTTACTCTCTCTCTCTGTGTGTGTGTGTGTGTGTGTGTGTGTGTGTGTGTGTTTTCTCATAACTTTATTGCTAACACATTTGGATGACCAAAGCTTCACTCCGCTTCGCTTTGGCAGAACGATGACACAATACTCAGAGGTTTTCCTTCTTGCAGTCATATTTGTTTTTTCAGAGCCCTCCCTCCCTCCCTCCCTCCATCCATCCATCCTTCCTTCTCTTCCCTTGCTCGGCCCTGCAGCGGGTTGCACAGAGGTGAGTGTGTGTGGGATGGCGTTGCTGTGGGACTGACAGGGAAGCAACGATTTTCTCTGGCCAGTAAAACCAGCTCGCGGTTGTCAAGAGTGGTACTGAATGTTATGAAACAATATCTTGGCAGGCTGTTTTCTCAACCCACCCACTGGATAGAAGCAAGAAGTCATACACTATAAACCACACATCCAGAAGATGATGACATCCCTGGCTCTTATTAATGCTGTTAGCTTAGTTAGGAGTTTGTTTTTAGCTCCAGTCTACAACCGCCTACTCCTCTACAGGCTTGCAGAAGGCTTATTTTTGTCGGGTTTGGATAATTTTCTTTTAGATCACTAAGGCCCAAATGACTAAACTGAGAGCCAAAAGCCACTACATGTTGAATATTTACCTTATTCATCATTTTGAATGGAATTTTGATTGCATGGTTTAATAGCTAATATAATAGCATGGCTATGGGGGGGAAAACACCAACATAATTTAAATAGCTTAGTCTCTGTTTGCTGCTTTCATTTGGTGTGAAATGTGACTTACAGCACAAAGAGTCTCAGTCAAAATAAAGAGGACATGTGCTTTGGGTTAAAGTTACTACTCTCTTAAAGTTAGGGGACTTTCGTTATCATGGCTATAATAATAACCACAGCATTAAGGTTAGGTGAGTCACGGTTGGAAACAGGAAACGAACAGCGGTCTCCTGTGGCAAGTCGACTGTTGGGTTAATGTCTATATCCAGCCCTCCTCCTCTGAATGAGGACATTTTCGACTTATATAGACGTCATTTCAACTAGATGGCATCTGTCACTGAAACGTAACTATAGGTTGTTTTTTGGGCGACTGACATTACAACCTATTGTGTCGTTTTTGTCTCAGATATAGTCAGTTAACTATCATATATGACAAAGAAAAGCAGCAAACCACATTGAATGGCTGCCATTTCTACTTGAAGAATTTATAAAATGATTTGTCACGATAGTTTCCGGTTAGTAATGCTGACGTGTGCCTTTGTAGCCCAATATCAGGGTTGGATTGGTTGTTTTTGAGAGTGGAAAGCATTCAGTGCTTCTTTAATAAAGTTATGTTTATAGTGAGCATGTACATGTCAGCGCGATGACATCATGGACATTTCCACTTAAGTCAACCTCAGTAAGACCTGCCTTTACTTGAGAAGGAATTCCTGATCTCTCTCTCTTCGTATCTTTTGCACTCATACTCACTCTCTCACCTTCTTTTTGACACACACACACACACACTACATAGTTGCCTCAGACACCCATAAATATCATTTTGTCAAAGAATGATATATGAGCCTTTGACTTGTCAGTGTGCCATTTTGAACTAGAAAGAGTAGAATACACACTCACACACATATTCACATCCATCTCTGACCCTCCACCCCTCCCACTAGGCACACACACACACACACACACCGAGGTAGACATGTTTCATCAAGCCAGCAAACAACTCGCCGTCCTGCCCTTGGCCGGCCCCGCGGCAGCCTAGGAAATGGAGTGTGCTGGCTCGCAGTGACCTCTGCACCGGCAGCAAGCTGAGAACTACGCCTCTGGACTGACACCGCCGACTGGGGAAGTATGTGTGTGTGTGTGGAGTGTATGAAAGCAATAAAAGTTACACACATGCACAGACTTGCACATAAACAGATATTTTTGTAGTGTATGTCCAGATATAGAGACTTAGATATATACAGGAAGGAGGACAGGTGCAGGTAAACACACAGACGCACACACACACATACACACTCAAACACACAGAGGAAGGGCAGTTATTGGTGAATGGGCCCTGGAGGCGAAGGTCCACAGATGGGGTTGGAGATTGTTTCCTCCTTGCGTTGACTCTGCAGGGCTTTAATTGGCTGCTGGTCTATCTGACCTCTGACCTTTTATAACAAATGACCACAACAGCTGAGACAAAGAGAGATTTCCCATCAGGTATTGTTTAGCGAAAGGATTCCCTCCACTGATTTATGTTGTCGGATCAATGGGAAGGCCATAGGGGGAAAAAATACTTTAACAACCACTGACATATTGGGATTTGTGTGGTATTTTGCTGTGATATTTATTGTTTTATTCCCTTTCATAAGTGCCATACGTGCAGATAAAAATAGGATTTGATGGAAATATATGGGACCGGTATTAGCATTTTATTAAACATGAGAAATGATCCAGATATTGTGGCCCATCCATGATAAGGTCTATAAACAATAGTTGTATATATATGCTCTATTGCATTGATCTTATCTATCAGAAGTTATGTATCAAACTGACTCAAATATGTGTGCGAATATGCATGGTAAAAAATATATTAGTATAAATAAAAAACTATAGCAAATATATAGTGAAATGTTGAGCAGAGCTGACACAAATGGCCTGTAGTTTCATGGAGGTACACTTCCTGAAGGATATTGTTGCAGGACGCCTTAACCATAACTGTGACATTTCTAATTCTACAGTTCCTTTTTATCCAGTGATCTTCCTTCTCTTCCTACTACAATTGTCTTTTTATAGCTGTGTATTAAAGCAGTGTGTCTCTATGATCCTCTCGCTCTTCCGCGACTACATGTTGCTATTTGTCACTTTGATCATGAAGGTGACACTACTCTATGAAGTATAAAGATTACATTATAGTATAGAATTGAGTATTTATAGTATATAATTTAGAGAATATTATAGATCCAAGATGAAACTGACAGAGGGGCGGGACTGAGAGAAAAAGGTGCAATTACAAATCCGTCTGCTACTTCAGCACCATGGACAGCACCATGGATTTATCAATACACAGCACAGTTATGCTACTCATATTTCAGAGGCATGGTCGGGGCCATAGATTTGAACGTACAAACCTCAGTCAGATATAGGATCAATGAGTCAGGAAGACTAGACTAACATACTCAATGAAACAACCCCTCTGCCCCTGCACTCTCTCTGCTACGTGGGGATGGAGAAGGGGAGATGGCAGGTTATTAAGGGGGCATTTTGGTTATTTTGCCATCCCCACTCAAATCGTCAACTGTAGATATGGATAAATGTGGATAAAGTCACAAGGTATAAATACAATACTTGAGTGACAGTATTTTAAATATTACTACTTAAAAAATTCAAAGTATGTCAAGCTCACTGTAAAATCACAAAAAATCGACCGTGTCTCATAGAAATGATGTTTACATGCGACTAATTTGCAACAGAGAATATGTATTAAGAGAAATGTAATGCTATCTGAATTACATTTTTATTAGCATAACAAGAAAACATCTGCCAAGTCCTAAAATGTTCATACAGAACATACAGATAACTGCTCATAGGAACTAAAGCATTGTTTTTAAGGTTTATGTTTATGCACTTAAACCACAGCACAGTATTAGGGAAAGATCATGTGCTTGGGACATGTGTGGTTTGTCAAAAATGGACGAAACCACAGTCTCTCCCTATTGCCAAACCAAATTGCTTTTGTTGACTAAACTTAACCACAGAGATGATTTGAAATGCAAACCCTTATCTCTTCTGTCAAACTCCTAAGCTTTGTACGCCAACCATCCACCCTGACCATCACCATCCACCCTACGACTTTTATGTGGTGCAAGAACCTTCTGTAGTGCTTCACTTGAACAAAAAGAACATTGCTACTGAAAGTAATCCAGCCAGCAATTATGTCTCCATCGAAATGTATTTAGCGAAATAAATTACTACTATATAAAAGTTATTTCCAGGAGAATTGGTTGATGTTTTAAATCTTTTTTTCACGTTAATTGCACCTCCACTCTTTCTACATTTTCATGCAGCCCTGTTCAATAGTAGAGCACATCCCCTGCTGCTTTCATGAAAGAGAAATATAATAATATAATAGTGATAAATATCATGTTTAGGGCTAAAGGATAGATTGGTTTTGTATACAGAAATGGAATTGTTTAAACAAGCCACCTAAGGAAACTAAACATGAAATTATCTTCTGAGATTACCTGTTTTTTGTGAGTGTCGAGGACGCTGATACTCGTAACATCAATGGCTGACAAGCTGATACAGGGACAACCAACAGAGCTCATTGTTTTTAATTAACGCCAACTTCTCAGTTGCATTATCACATTATCGCGGTATTTGCACTTGTCTCTGCTGCTCTTTCCACCAGGCAGTAGTGCCTCACCACATGTTGCAAGGTCCATCTGTCCGATGATGCACTATATATGATAAAAGTTACGTATACAGTATATATAGAAAAATATCTATATTAACATATCAGTGATTATATATGTAACAAAAAACAGAGAACTAACTTAATACACTATCTTTATTACAAGTGATGATGACAAATTAAAACGTAAAGAGTAAATGACTATATAAGAGAAAGAAGAAAAAACTAAATAGAAATATAAAGGAAAATAGAGAGCAGAATTGATTCAAACACAACATCTCAATTCCATGTAATCATGTAGTTATACATTACCAAATTTTGAAATATATATAGCTAAACATACTATAACAAAATACAATGGAAATATTCTTGTACTGAGGGATTTTCTATCCTGTCAGGTATCATTTTTTTGGAGAAAACTGTTTTCTGAAAGTATGCCATGAAAACAGAGATATTTTTAGGTACAGAATATTAATAATGATGGACATTACATTTATATAGCACTTTATCTTGATACCCAAAGCACTTCACATTGAAGGGGGGAAACTCACCTCCACTACGAATGTGTAACACCCACCTGGGTGATGCGTGGCAGCCATTTTGCATCAGAGCGCTCACCTTACATCAGCTTGAGGAGGAGAGGGAGGGAATCATTGCGCCAATTACATTAGGGAATGACTGGATGGCCAGATGGAGAGAGCCAGGTTGGGAATTTTGCGATACTCTTTGCGATAAGTGCCATGGGATCCTTAATGACCACATTGACTCAGGACATTGGTTTAACGTCTCATCCAAAGGACGGCATCTCCTAGAGCACAGTGTCCCCATCGCTGCACTTGGGCATTGGGATTTATTAGGACCAGAGGGAAGACTGCCCCCTACTGGCCCACCAGTACACTCCCAGCAGCAACTTAGTTTTTCCCAGGAGGTCTCCCATCCAAGTACTAAACAAAGCCATGCCTGCTTAGCTTCAGCAATTTAGCAGAAACAGAGCACATGTTGGTATGGCTGCTGACAACTATTAGCTCTACAACTATCTCTATTCTGAAAGTACTGATATTGGTATCTGCCTTGAAAAATCCATGGCAAAGCCTGGTTTAGGCCCTGTGTGACTGGTAGCATTATTTTATTCATGATATGAGTGAATCAGTGTGGTGCATAATGCGTTTTAAGCTATTCACACAGAGAAAAGAGATGGAGAGGAAATTGGGTGAACTGCATGAAACAGAGACGCTGGGATAGAGAGGGGTTAGAAAGAGTGGGAGTGAGAGACAATGACACAGAGAGGAGGAAATGAGAGAGAGAAAGAGAGGGAGAGAGAATAAATATACTGGATTTATGCAGGAAGCAATGAGGCCACCTCTCTCCGGTAAAGCACCAAAGAGGAAGTGAGAGTGAGGGCGCTTCCTGTTAAAGTGTGCCCACCGGTTTCATAACCCCCTGCAAATGTAACAAAACAGAACATTTGATAGAGAAAAACAACATGAACGTAGATGTGAAGCAGCACTTTCAGCACTGTACAGTTTTCGATAATGTGTTGGTGATATCTAGAGGTGGAAAGTAACCAACTTAAAAGCGAGAACTTTCAGAATTTCTTGTCATGACAGCTAGTGAAAGTGACTAGTAAAAACATTTCGTTCTGAATTTCTGTTCTCGCCAGTTAACCTGCTGAAGTCACACTTTTTAGTAACAGCTTACTCTTGTTATTTCTGTGAATTGCTCATTGCTCTTAAGATGTAAAACTAAGTGGACAAAAACAGCCACAAGTGCATTGGCAACAAATGCCAAACCCAATCGCTGTCAGACAAACAAACATTAAAATCTTAACAATCCCTTAACAATCCCATCATTGATGCACAAGCAACGCATAAATAAAAAAGCTGAATGTGTATTAGATACTGTAAGAAACAGGGTAAAATAACTGAATTATCCTTAATTGTTGCTGAATTGCTCAATTAGGTTTACACATGCTGCCTTTCCCTTTTTCTGGCGTTTCTGAATTGGAGGTATTACATTCAGAGATTTAAGGGACCCTGAATTTATATCATAAGCCAAAGCCAACCAGAAGGTGTAGAAGCAACAGGTGTGATGGGAAATGTACTAATTTTGAGGAACTGTAGCAGTAATGAGGCCATTTGAATGACAAAGGTCATTCTCAATAATTAAGATCAGAGTTGACTGGAAAATGATTAATTTATGTTTAAAATATTGTATGTTGCACCTTTGTGGAGTTGGAGTGTTGGTGTTGGTAAAGAAAAATATGTTCCTGGCATGAATGTCTTTTACTAAGCCATCTTTATTTATATTATCTTGATCATTACTAAAATAAGATTCAAATCAAACCATAATATGATGACAAAAAAACTAACTATAACTATATACCATATAGTTATTGTCTGCCATAATTAACATACTGTACATTTGCTGGCCTGTCTCCAGTTCACATTTCACTTCTTTAACTTATATTTAACCAAGAAAATCTCATAGAGATTAAAAATCTCTTTTTCAAGAGTGTCCTGGAAGCACAACAATGAGTTACAGACAGGCACAGACCTGACAACAGAGATGAGCGGAAAGCCTGAACATACTAAAGAATAAAGAGTCTTCTGGGAAGAGGACATCTCCATTTGCACCCAAAGAGGAATGTTCCCTGGATTGGACCAGTAGAGAAGCTTCTGAATATTACATGCCCAATAGTAATTAAGAAAATTTGGAAGGGCCATCCCACCGATCAACTTAGGCCATTGGAGATACACTTTTTAATGTGCCGTGGTTTGTTTCCCCAAAGAAAGGAGGATATAGTCCAGTCAAATTGTGTGAAGGAGCTTTTTCTAATAAATACTGGGATATTTTGGAAGGGGTATAAAAATTTGGGTTTGACAACCATTTTGATAAGGTTAATATGGCCAGCCATTGAAGGGGGCAGAGTGGACCAATGGCTAAAATCTTGAGACATATGAGGGGAATGATTTAGCAATGAAGATGCCCAAGTATTTAAACCCACTATCCATCTGTTTAAAAGCAAAGAGTGTATTAGGCATTCTTGTGGCTATTGGGTTTATAGTAAAACGTTTAGTTTATACCCTGAAAATCTACCAAACTACTCCAGTATAGACACAATAATAGGAACGGTAGGGGTTGGATTGGATATATACAAAAGTAAGTCATCTGCATACAAGGACACTTTGTGGTTGACCCCACCTCTTGCAATACCTTCAAACCTTGCCTCACTACAAAGCCAAATAGCTAAAGGTTCAATGGCAATTGCAAACAGCAATGGGGATAGAGGGCAACGTTGTTTCGTGCCACATTTGAGAGGAAAGAAAGCTCAATGTAAATCATTAGTGATAAATGAAGCTACAGGGGCTCAATATAAAAGTTTAATCCACAAGATAAAATCTTTACTAAACCCAATTTTTCCCTTTTCTGCATCCAACGAAAGGACAAGTTTGGGGGATTCAGAGTTTAGTGCATGAATTATTAGCAATCGCCTTGTGTTAAAAAAAAAGTATGCCTCCCCTGAAGAAAGCCTGTTTAATCGGTTGATATCAGGTCTGGGACGAATTGTCGGAGACCGTTATCAAAGTACTTTGGCTAAAATCTTTTGGTCCATATTTAGAAGTGAGATTGGTCTCCAGCTACTACAAAGAAGTGGGTCCTTATCCTTTTTAAGCAACAGGGTGATAGAAGCTTGAGATAATGTTTCTGGCAGCCAACCATTCAAAAATTATTCATTATACATACTTTGTAATTCGGGGCATACAACCCCAGAAAATGTCTTATAAAATTCCAGTTTATATCCAGTTGGCCCCAGTGACTTGCCAGTTTGCATGACTTTGATGACTTCTTGTATCTCAAGAGGTGAAACTGATCCACCACCGACAAGGTTGCAGGGTAGCATATATTGTCGAGAGGGTTGTTGCGGTCCTGAATATCTGGGGGGCATTCGGATGAGTAAAGATTGGAATAGAAAAAATTTTAAAAGGGTTTTGTTTATATCTCTTTTATCTGAAAGAACAACACCAGTGGGTGATTTTATTTTAGTGATCAGTCTAGAAGCTGTAGCTGAACAAGCTTGATAGGCAAGAAGTTTACTTGCTTCGTCTCCCATCTCAAAAATATGTTATGCCTAGATTTAAGCAGAAGTAATTCAGCCTTACTTGTTGATAATATATCAAACTCAGCCTGGAGGAGGAGGTATCTATTGTACAGAGTCAGGGTTGAAGCTGGTGCATAAAGATTGTCTAATTGTAAAATTTTCTCAGAGATCTCAGACAGTTTAACTACTATTGACTTTTTGGCGTGTTAAATATAAGATTATCTGACCCCATAAATAAGCTTTAAATGCTTCCAACACAGTGCACTGAGAGAGATTGTTTTTTTTTTATTCATTTGGAGAAAAATCCAATTTGAGAAGTAAGGAACTCTTTAAAAGTATTATCAGACTGCAGTGGGGAGTTAAAGCGCCATTGCCTTGATGGAATGTAGCTTCTAGATAAGTTGATCTCCATTGAGGTGGTGGGTGGTCTGATAAAACAATGCTGTGGTACTTGCCTGACTTGACCTTTGATAAAATTCTGTTATCCACAAAAAAGAAATCTATCCAAGAGTATGTACGTGGGTGCTAAAAGAATGAGTATGATTTGGTTGATGGGAAGTTGAACCTCCAGGGGTCAGACAAGCCCAGTTGCTCAGCATAGGAGGCCATTACCTTAGCAGAGCCAGAAAGGACTGCATCTTAGATAGATGACCTTTCAAGAGTGGTGTTTTGAACCATGTTGAAATTCCACCTTATGATTAAAAAACTGTTGAAATGAATTGACTGTCATCCCAATTAGGTGTGTTTATGCAGGCAAGGACTATGGGAGTGTTTTGGATGAGACTTGATACAATAATAAAGCGACCGCTGGGGTCAGCAATAGAGCTGAGTAGTTCAAAAGCAATGTTTTTACAAATTAAGATGGCTGCACCCATGGCTTTACCATTAAACTTCAAGTGGAATATATGCCCAATGTTTGTCTCCTGGAGAAAAGCTATCAAATGTTGTAAATGGGACATTATTCTGTTTAATTTAGTGACCTTGTTTGAACCCTCAACAAGGTCCAGGAGACAAAACAGATACTACCCTGAGTAATGTGTACATTAGCCATTTAGGAAGTAATGTTCAGTGTATTTTTGTTGTCATAGGTGCCTGAGCAATGGAGCAAGTAGAGCAAATGCATCCCTATTATTCAATTAGGGGGAGCAAAGTTACGGTTTTGCTACCCCACTTTTTGTCTTTTTTAAAATAAACTTATCATCATACAGTCCCTGCATTCAGGTGATTATATATAAGCAACCAATGATCATTTTTCTATTTTCAGCAACTGGCAAAAAACAAGTAATAAAAAAATCTGACGTTTTTGAGTCTTTGAATTGGTTCAGTCCAACCCATCGTGAGAGAGAGACAGACAGAGTGGAGTTTTTCCTCACAGCGCCAAAGTGTCTGTAACTTGTTTAGACTTATGCAAAATACTCTGCTTTAGTTTCAGTTTTAGTCAGACTTTGGATGGAATTATTTTTAAGAATGATGACGCATCAATCCATGCTCTGTGCTGTGCTTTCATTATTGAGTATTCTTTCATTTTCTCATACAGGGTAAGTGAGAGCTCTAAGTTTACTCTAAGGGGAGGTAAGGTCTAGTCCTCAACTAAAATAGCCCTTTTAAGTCTTGAGGGGCAAAAATCACCTTCTGAGTTGTGCATTAAAATAGTCCTTGATTTGAGATAATGTAGGTTAAAATAATCTGCTTTTGGAGTTATGATTATTCCTTCCTGTATAACGTTACAGCTAGATCAGCTAGTGGTGCTAATGTCTAACACTAGAACCAGTGTGTGGGATTGGATTTAAATAGTTGTTGTGAGTCCATTTCATTCATTCAAATTGTTTTTACTTTGTTGCAATTGTTAGACTTTGATGGCGATGATGGCCTTGTGAATATTGAGAATAGCAACTCTCAGGTTTAACACTGTTTAACAAGGTTTAATTATACAAATCATATTGTGATGTGTTGTAAGACTATCTGATTTATATAAACTGAATGTCCTTGTTCAACCTTGAAGATGGCCTAGTAGCCCGGAACCTACTAACATTTTAGTATCTTTTAGTATCTTGTCAAGTTTGTTCCCTCATTTTAATACATAATCAGGCGCCCAATGGCCGTTGCAACCAAAGCCATATGGTAGTTAATCATACAAGTAAGGAAAAAACAAAGGAAAATAGATAACAATAAAAAATGATCTGCCTCCAGTCTCACCCTCTCCCACCTCACACCCCAGATTCCCACCCACCCACCCCGAGTGCATTCCTAATTAAGGCACCTTGAACCCAAAACCTTGTCACAACAAACACTAGTGTAGATGACCCAGTCATTCAACACAAACCTTGGTAGTCACAGTCAGTCCTATTCACAGGTAAGAAAATTAGTGAAATGCATAGAACTAACCCAGTTTGAATAAAATAAAAGCAGCAAACTAAATTTGAAAGCAACAAATGTTGAAAGCTAAGCATGAATACAAATGAAAACCAAAATTGTAACGCAAGCTGCTCCAAAATAATATGAGTCATATCAACACCAGACAGAAGCCCCAAAAGATATGCTCTGCTATATATTGCAATTATGTAAACCTTTGCCATTTCTAAAAATGGCAACAGACACAAGGCAAATCACTTGGTCAATCCTATTCTCCAGTGAGATGTTGAATCATTAATATATGGCCTGTGTAGCCTTGTGTCATCACAAACTGAGTAATACAAAAGCAGGCACTAATATATTGGATGTGAATAAAATGTAAACCAAAAAGTGCTGCTACAAGTTAACCTGAGCATCCCAAAATTGTATATTCAATAAAAACGAATGTAACGTGTACCTCTCTCCTTTTATAAGCTGTCATGTAAACTGTAAACACTAATCGACTAAAAACCCAGTAGGCTAGAATACAAATATTCAGTCAAAAACACAGGGAGTTAGCTTAGCATCATGCACTGTCAAAATTGGTTAATGACTGAATAAAGAGAGAGTATCATGTCCAGAATGTCTGTATCTTTTCAAAGTTCTATTTTTTTAAAATAAGCAATTAATCCAAATATTTTAAATAATACTATGAGTGGGCTACGTTATCTGCTGTCTGGTTGTTTGGTCATAGGTTGACTAGTGGTCTGGAAAAAGAGAAGTGCTGCGTCTGGGTTATCGAAAGTGTGGGCAGTTCCCTGGAAAGTGATCCGTAGCTTGGCAGGATGGACTAGGCCAAACTTCACGCCAGCTTGGTAGAGTTGTGCCTTCACATCCTTAAACTCCGCTTTGTGTCCGGCTGCAGAGTAGTACGAAAATATGTGGATCCTTTTCCCTTTATAGGACAGCTGTCCATGTTTGCAGGATGCACAGAGAATCATCTCCTTGGTCTGGTGTAATGTGCTCTGTCTATAACTGGCGTATTGGTGAGAGTTTCCTTCAGCAATGGTCCGATGAAGGCAGACGGATTGGTGCCCTCTTCGTCCTCAGGTAAGCCGATCGCATGTATCTTCTGTCGACCGGAGCAATTTTCTTGGTCGTCCACTGCAGCTTTGAGCTTTGTGTTATCTGCAGCGAGGGCGGTGCATTGAGTCTCCAGCTCCACCAGCCTATCTGTAAGATTATTTTGTGAGGTTTTGAGGGCAGCAATTTTGCTTGCATGATCAGTCACTGTTATCTGTAGTAAAGTCATTGTGGAGCGAAGTTCTTTAACTATTTCTTTGCACATAGTTAGAGCTGTTGGATGGAATTTAGACATAATCTCCGCCTGTAGCACTTTCACCTCAGTGCGGACGGTGGTAATCATGTTGCCCCCGATGTTTAGCTCCACCATTTCACCTGTTGTTGGATAGCTTGCAGAGAGTTGTCCATCAGTTTTGTTGACTTGCTTTTTCCCCGGCAGTGCTTGTTTCTTCCAGATTCAATCACTATATTTATAAAAGATATATAAAAGTTCAGGAAAGCTTCGGAGCACGTCCTCACATGTCAGAACCAGAAGTTTCACACTTTTTGTGTTGCATGGCTTCTTGCTTCTTTTAAGTGTAACTAAAAGTGTCACCCTTTATATTTCCTATCGATTAGTAATTATCTTGATATACAGTTATGTATCTCCTCACAAAATGGCTTTCAGCACCTCCTGTTATTTACCATTGTTATTTTTCCCTCCCTACACATTCTCTTTCTATTCTCATCTCAGTTTGCTCAGTTTGTCCTCAACGTTCCCTCACCCCAAACTCACTCACTCACCCTTTGGCCCCTGCTCTCCCCTCCATAACCTGCCTCCCGCCCCTCTCAGGTGATGATTACCTATCGATCACCAGTTCACACAATCGTTTGGTCAATGCTCTAATTGCGTTTTCTCTCTGTGTGGGCTACACAGGGAGGGGATCGATCATCAGCTAATGAGAGACGTTGGGTGGGGAGGGGGGGGGGGGGGGGAGAGAAGCAAAAAGCAAGTTGTTCTAGAAAGAGGTTACTGTATATGAGCTTTAACCCCACTCCTCTATTAAATGGTCTTGTTGCTATCATTCCTGCATCTCGACTTCATTATAGCCCACACAGTATTGACTTTAAGTCAGACCTATCAATACCCAAACACACACACAAATGTGAGGATTTGCGTCCAAAGCGACACTGCTTTGCTGTGGAAAAACTTGTTGAACCCTTGAAGTGAAAATCATAATAATACATCCTGTCTTTGCAGTCGAAAACACGCCAAAGTGTTTTTAACTAAAGTGAAATTTATTATTACTGTTTTTTATTATTGAAAGGAAGAAAACAAAGGGCTTTGGGCATCTATTGGAAATGCTTGTTCAACCTTCAGACCTTTGAGGGGGCAGACCACTACGTGTTTGGTTGACATCAAGAGCTCTCAGGGGCATAGAGACAAATAGAGACAAAGTTACAAGCTTGTTAGCAGTGGTGTAGCAGAATAAGTACCACACTCTTTGGCATCTGAACCGACCTATGTTGATATTTGTGTATAAACTGTATGTTTTTAAAGGGGATGTATCATGCAAATTTCTAGGTCTATATTTTTATTCATTTACAGTTCCTGTTTATCTGAAACAGGCTCTTCAAGGCCCTCCTCCCAATGAGTTCACTCAGTTCTGAATGGTTAGCACCCCAGAAGCGTCCGCTAGCTCCGGAGGTTATGTAAACAAACAATAGTAGCAGGATTTAACTTCTTTTTCACATTCTTTTCTCAAAATGGAATCTTCTCAAATACATCCGTACGTGTTCGGGCCCAAAACAGATCCAAAATATGCAAGCAGGCGATGTAAACAACCCACGGAACAACCTTAGCAACAAAGGCTACAGAACGGACGGCCATTTGTGGGCATGAACTGCACGATCTGACGTCAGTTCGATGGAGAAGTAGAGGTGACTTTGCAAACGTAGCATTCAGAGCAGACTTGCATGCTACATTTTTACATATGTTCAAATTAAGTTTTGGAACTTTGACCATGTTTAACATAGATTTAACAGTATAAAAATGGCAGAAAATAAAAAAAAGCATGACATATCCCCTTTAAGTTCACCATATCCAGTGGTTATATTCATCACATGCTAAAAAAAAAGACTGTAACTTTGGAAGATAACCACTCCATTTCGCTCATTCATACAGCTGAAGCCTCATATTAACCTCTGCTGACTGATTTTGTCTGTCATCTTTTACAGTGTAGGCGTGGAGAGAAGGAATCAGTACAGTGACCAGTAACTCTTTTAACATACATATTGCATCTGAGTGTTGCATCAAAACACATGAAGAGATCTGAACATATCCTTTAAAGTGAATTATTATGATAGGTGTTTGTGGTTATTTTAGTCCTCGATATATATTTCAACATAATACATGACACTCACAGCAGCAGTGACGAAATTAAACTATTTTCCTCCACTTTCGTAGCCTCATCCTGTCCTTTTCCTGTTCTCCCTTTAACTTTCTCTTCCTCTCTCTTCCTCTTCTGCTTTCAGCGAGCGAGTGGGCTGCATATAGATTTTTAGTGTTGAACTTGCGTGGCTCCCTCTCTCTCCCTCTCTCTCCCTCTCTCTCTCTCTCTCTCTCGCTCTCCCTTTCGCCCCCACAGACACAAACTGACGGAGAAGTTGATTAGGAGCAGCTCTAAATATATCCTCCACCTCCTCCTCCACCTCCTCCTCCTCCTCCTCCACCACTTCTTCTTCTTCCTCTTCCTCTTTCTCTCGCTTGCTAACTCACCCACTCGCTCTCCCACACCGGTTGAATCGCTCATTCTCCACATTTTCTCTCGCTCGCTTTGCCTGGACGCTGCTTTGCCAAGTGCTTTCTCTTCCTCTCTCCATTTCCTTTCCACTCGCTCTGAGCATATCATTTGACAACCCGATAAAAAAAATAAAAAAAGTGAGAGAGAGAGAGACAGACAGTGTTGCCAGATTTATCTGGAAATCATATTGCAATTTGACAAATTCAGGAATGATGGGTACAATTTTCAGGGCAGTGTCCACTTTCTGATTCTTGGGTAAATAAACATAATCTTTACATGCAGTAGACGTGTTTGGATACAAGTAAATGTGAAGGATCACACACACAAACATGCTGTACATACATAAATCTTCTGCTGTCTTCTTCTCTGCATGACTCACTCGCGCTTCACCTGGATAAATTCCAAATATTCATACATGCATGCAAGTATGCAAAAAAAATATACACATATATGCAATAACGCATACATTGAGGCTCATTATCATCAGGTTTGACAGGTTTTTCACAGAAAAATACATATGGAGTAGATTGGTTAAAGGGATTTTTTTTTTCTGGATTTTATGTCCACGCGTGAGCAAAAATTGTTGTGTCTTCTGGCGGTAAACAAAGTCCTGTTGTGACAGGAACAGATGAGACTGTACTTCTAGTAACAGAAAGGGAAGAGAAAACGGGAAGAAAATGTAATAATAATAAGTAATAATAAAAAAAAAAGTAATATTAAAAAAACAACCCAAACAGCTAAACTGAACAACTTGAATTTGATTATCGCCTGTTCTTTAAAGCCTTTTGGTGCTGTGCAACTTTCTAATAAGGCAGCCTTTCTACAGGCTTTATAAGATGTAATTCATTGCTATATGAACAAGCAATACATCATTTAGTAAAGCTTTATAGATCAGTTTTAAGGCATCAATAATAACAACTATTGGGTTGCCACATTGTGAAAAATGTCCTAGACTACTGTTGTTTTCAGTGTTTGCTAAACCTGCACTTATAAATGTTAGTATGTTCCATTTAAGGAGCCCAAAAGTTATTAATTAGTTATTTAAGTACAATTTTAAAATAAAAAAATAAAAAGTACATTATACATAAGCCATTAATAAGGCCATTTGTTGTAACTCATTAACCTTTGATAAAGGTTGCTTTATTAGAAAGAGGTAAACATTTTTTATGTAATTACAGCACCTTGAACACTGATGCTTTTCAGCCACTGATGCTTTGTTGTTCTCAGTCCATTCATCTCAGTTTCCCCTGTTCAAATCAGCATGCAGCATGCATTGCTGTTTACTATAGCATCATTGTTGATACTACCACCGGGGGAGCATAACGGTTGAAAATGTTTAAACCTGGATTCACTGATATTTTGGCCACTCGGGGCCACAGAAACAAGCTGTGAACACAACACTGACATTATCAAGTTGATACGGCAAACTTACTAGCGAGCGGTTGTTTGCTAGCACATGTAGCAGACACTGAGCTTTTCACAAAACTCCTGAGGGAAGCATCTGGCTCTTTAGCTGTTAAATGCTCCACTATGTTCGACAGCTAGTCGCTAACTGTGTCTGTCTGCCCTTTTTCGTGCTGGGTAGGTGGTGTACAGTGAGTTTATCAGAGATTCTCCTCATACTTTAGCCAAGAAATGAGGCTGAAGAGAGCGGTGAGAGTACAACAGTCAAGATTCAAGATTGAGTAACTTTATTGTCCCCAATTAGCAATTGTTTGGCCATGAAGCCAAAACAATGAGCTGAAAGACACTAAAACACTCCTTTGAGCTGGTGAGAATTGCAGTCAGGTGGTAAATCTGTGTTGATTTGTCACTAAGAGAGCGACACTTTTCACATACATGCAGTTATATGATCCTTTCTTTATCTAAAATTACTGATTATAGCAGCTTTAAATTCTACAAATAGTGGCTTTAATTTTTTTTTTAAATAAACAGAGAAAAATTAATTTATCTCCTCCGCATGCCTTACATATAAAAGGAAGGTAAACATAGTGGAGTTTGGTGTAGATGGAGATCAGTTGAGATATGCAGGGTCCAGATGGGTGAGGGAGCCGCTCCGTTTATTCTGCATCCATGTCAGTCGTCCTGGAGGTAAACACAACACACGCGTACCTTCTGCAATTTAGCACACTGATTGCAGCGTGGGACAAACAAACAAACAAGCTAACCGGGCTGTTCTCCTGGGCATGTGTTTGTCACTTTGTGTCCCCCCCACCCCCCTCTTCCCCCCCATGATTTAAATCTCATTTGCCTTCTCCTGGCTTTACTGAACACTGAGGCTGATGTGAAGCTGAGCAGCCAACAGCTCCACTCATTGTTTGAAAAGGGGGGAGATTCTCATAAACTGAGCGTTTTTTTTTTTTTTTTTTTCAGACAATGAGCACGTGGGCATATGGCTTTAGGCATATTTGACAGGATCAAATGACTTACACAGAAAAGAAAATTCTGTCGTTTATGAAATAATCCCCCTATACTTATTTCATCCACATCCTCTCCTCTGCTTATTTTTTTTTTTTCTCTTTCCCTCTCATCTCCAACCCCTTCTCCTTTTAAATGGATTGAGGTAAAATGGGAATCTGTATTCAGTGGGTGGTTTTAAGATACACTGACTTTGTTTAGATTTGAAATGCACATCACATATGCATGATGACATAAACCTCAAGGCTTGTCCTCAGATCTGCCTGATTTTGTCGAATAAAGACGCTGGGGGGGGGGGGGGGGGGGGGGAATACAAGGTGTTTATCATGCTGATATTGTTTTAGCTCTGTGTGCTTGCATGTGGTTTATGAATACACACGTGTGTACCTGAGTGTACGCTGGTAAATATGTGCCGGTAAGAGTCCGAGGGTTTTTTAATCCTTTGCTGAATAATGGGATCAGTGAGTTCAAAGAGGCAGTGACAGTGCAGGGTGTGTGTGTTCACGGGGAGGCAGCTGACTGTATTCATTTGCATATCAAGTTCAAGGAGCTACATGAGCGTGAGTCCCGGTTCGTGCCACGCTGCTGCACCTCTCTCTCTCTCTCCCGTTTTTTTTTTTTTTTTGACACATACACAACATCTGTTTGCCTCCTTTTTTTTGACGTTGAGGAATAGCTTCACAGGTAAACAGGAGTTCACTTTCATCTCTCTGTAACCTTAGTTACCGTACATGTTAAATCTCAACTTACCTTCATTACTGAACATGTAACGCTTACATGTCAAATATTATGTCCATATTTTTGTGTTTTATGCATGTAGGACAGCAAGAAGAGCAAATTGACCAATCCAACAAATCTCAGAAGTAGAAACAGGAACAGATCATTTTCAATTTTTGCACATTAGTGAAAGTTTTAACCCACATTCATTGAAACTTCTACATCTGCTTTTCAGGACACTTGGTGTCTTGTCGGCCTTTTCGAGGAACAAATCCACTCTTAAGTCGGAAACAACATTCTCGTTTGTATTTAAATGATGTTCAATGTTTTGAACACAATATATATTTCCCAAAATGGCACAGATGCTCACGTTGGTGCGCTTGTTTGTTCTAGAGCGCTTTGACCTTTCTGTGAGTTAAAACTGTATTTTATGAAAGTAAAGCAAACAGACCATCAATCTCACAAATTTGTTGCTCCACGCTTATAAGCAAAACTAGTAACTCTTGACATTTTAACAATCATTGACACAATAGTGGTACAAACTACATTACTGTTCCAAACACTTGAAGTCCAGAAGACATGAATGCTAATTAATAACCTTTGTGATTGATGTAGACAGAAACTTAAGTTGAGGGAGTTAGTGAAGCTCCTTCTACTGAAATCTGACGTTCAACAAAAGAAAATCTATCGAAAAAAGAACAAATTACAAGACATCACATTGTTTGACAGCTACTTCAACATGTACTGAAGCTCCGACGATGGAAAGAAAGTTTAAAGACGACACGAAGATAATTAAAACTTTGCAGTCGATGGTCTCACCTTCTCATTCTCTCATGCAAACGCATGTATATACAGTACGCTTTTGCTAACTTGTACAGATGCACCAACACCTACTCCGAGACGTCAGGGCTGCCAACGTGATTATCATGCGGAAATTAGAGCCGTGCAGAGGAGAGTTAAACTCTGTTTGATCTCTGCGATGTGAGTACGTGCGTCCGCGTGAACGTTCGTGTCTATATGAGCGAGAGAGAGAGAGAGAGAGAGAGAGACAGAAATAGAGACAGAAGAGGAAGAGGAGAGAGATGCTGTCAACTCTCTCCATCCTCCTCCTCCTCCTCCTCCTCCTCCTCCTCCTCAGTGAAGCAGATGTCCAATTGAGTCTATTTAAAGCCAGTATGGCTGCTGATGCTTCGAGCGCCAGGCTGTAGCTTTGCATTACCGTTACGTCTTACCTACAGTTGCCTGACTTGAGAGCTCGAATTCTCCGTTTGTTTCCACGTGGAGTAGCGTTTCCGCTCCGCAGAACGGCGGCTGAAAAATGACCTCAAAGCTCATTGGTGTAGAAAATCTTCCATGCTCAATTTTGCTGATATTTTTTTTTTTAAATAAAACATGTAAATTTCAGCTGATATATCCCATACACATCTAACTGTTTATGGTTCGGTAATCAAGCTCAAACAAGGCTGATTTGTATATTAGAGAAGAGTTATGTCTGATATTCAAAGGCGCATTTTTCTAAGAAAACTGTCAAAGTTTCCTGTAAAACTGACTGTTATCTGTGACTGCATGAGCAATGACTGATATCATAATCCTGAAAATAACAAACCACTTGTGCTGCAACTCCAATGGTTCTGGCAGAGACTTTCAGTACCACTCCGTTCTGTTGTCCCAGACAATTATCTGAAACAGACACAGTTCTGATACACTCTTCTTCTTCTTCTTCTTTTTTTTTTTTTCCACCGGGGCTCATCTGTTTTTTCCCAATAAGCAAATAGATAGGAGCTCAGAATAGGTGGGACTTGGCTGTTGCCTTGTCATTCTTTGCCAGGGGATGACGCATCTGCTGCTATGTTGAGGGGAGGGGAAAAAGAAGAAGAAGAAGAAGAGAGAAAAAAAAAAAAACAGTTATCAACAGGATATGGCGGTGTCAGACAGGAAGTCAGCGCTGACAGGGGTTTTGCAGAGAGCGAGATGCTCTGCAGGATCTGCGATGATGCATCAAATTGCAACAGTTCCGTCTAAAATAGGCCTCGACCGCAAAATATGTGATATAATTGGGATAGATAACAAAACATTAATTGTATTCATTGTTAATTAATAGCTTTATCAGTGGTTTTAAGTAGTAGGTGGATATAAAGATATTAATGTCCTTTATTCTTAACTCCTTTTTGGAATCAGTAGTATGATCATTTAATTTTATCACACTGCAAACCAACTCATTGCATTAAGTGGCATTTTTCTTGCAATGATCTGCCTCATCTTAAAATACTCAAACAAGAGAAACTGAGTGTGAAAATCCTCCCCACTAACAAAAAAAATCCACCCCTCCAAGGAGATTTAAGATTAAAAAACGAAACAAAATCACGTTGAGATGGATATTTTTTGCAGTGTGCCAGCCCTAAAAAAAAAAAAGAAAAAAAAAAAAGGTGTGTAAACTCTATTCCCTTCTGTGTATTAAAAAAAAAAAAAAAAAAGATGGGTAAATTAGTTTCCTCGGTGGGATTTACCCTCCTCTTCTGTACATCTCTGCATTTCCAGCAGCAGCTTTCCTGTGAAAGAGGGACCGGAGGAAGCTCGGAGACGCGTCTGCAGAGCGCAGGCTTTGTACAGGAGGGGGCGGAGGGAAAGAGAGAGAGAGAGAGAGAGAAGGAGAGAGAGAGAGAGAGGGAGAGAGAGAGAGAGAGAGAGAGAGAGCTGTGACAGCGCTCATCACCCACTGAACAACCAGGACGGGTTGCATCCGAGCAATCGCTGTCATTCGCAGACGGAGTTTACAGCCTTTGCGCCGCTTTTTCTTTCGATCTTTTTCTGCCGCACCCCCTCCCTCTACCCGGTGCTGCCCAACCAGTCGACCATGGTTTCTATAATTTCAGACCTGGACCCTCTCAAAAGCTGGAACGTGTTAAGGTAAGCGCCCGGTCAGTTTCTCCACAGCCTCGCCATTGTGAACGGGGTGATAGCAGAGAGAGAGAGAGAGAGAGAGAGGGAGAGAGGGGGGGATCGAGACAGAAGTGCCGTGGTGTTTTGGAGGAAAAATAAGGGTGGGACGCGGTGCAGACGGGAGGTCGCTGCCTTTTAGAGCCGTGGTTCTGGCGCTGCGGTGCGTAATTACGCACGGATTGCGCCGTTTGGCTATAATCTGCGCCGAGTACAGCGCTCTTTCTACTTTCTGAGCTCATCTCCCTGTTTCCCCCCTCTGCTCTGTCATGAGTCTGACGCATGCAAGCTGCTCTGTGTCCGCGTACATCTCATTAACCCCCGCTGATCCTGCCCTGCACAGCGCTTCATCACCACCATCATCTCCAAAACTTCGCCCCATTCCAGCGCAGAAGTAAGAATAACACTCATCTATCAGCCCCCCTCCCACACCAACACCCACCCACCCCCACCTATTCCCCCTCCCTCTCCTCCCTCCCTCCCCCCCCCCCATGCTGATTTGGTCCCTCCAAATGTTGAAGAGCCTCGCGCGCTGCCAGTAAAAAAAAAAAAAAAAAAAAAAAAAAGTACGCCCCTCTAGGAATTTATCTTGAAACATTTACTCATGGCTGATTGCCTGCAACAGAGCCGCTTTTAAAGAACATTAAATTTTATCTCCCGAGCTACAAAACATGTTTTCAGCGCGAGCTCCACCAGCACAGCCATTTACTTCTTGGCACGAGGAGGCGGTCCTGATACAAATTTGATTCACCTAGTCTTCCCCTGAGGTCAAAGGTGAAACTTTTTCTAGCTCATGAACGAGCACTTTTTTTTTTTTTTTTGTCAAACAGCTATTAGACTCGCAGGCAGGACACAAGGCTTTATCTCGGACCTGCGAATCACTATGAATACATTCACTGTCATTAAGCATCTCAACAGAAAAGCCTATGAATTTAAAAGCTGGCATTTAAAAGGCCTTGTCCCTGAATATTTCAGCCATTTGATAAATAAGTCATTATTCCCTCAACAGACTCGGCGGCAGCGGCGGGGACTATCGCAAATTCTATTTTAGAAACTGAGAGAGGAGACAGAACCCTCAAGACCCTCAAATTATTCTTTTAATGCTGCCTCTCCCCTCTTTTATCATTTTTTATCCCCCCACCTACCCCCCAACCCAACTGCCCTCCATCCCACCATCATCATCCACAAATCCAAAATAGAAAATGAGTGCAGTAATGTAGAACAGGCATATTTCAGTGAACTGCTGATGGATTGGGGGGGGGGGGGGGGGGGGGGGTTGGGTGGGTGGGTGGTGGTGGTGGTCGGAGGGGGGGGGGGGGGGGGATAAATGATGTCATTTCTAAACAGGCGGTGATGACCATCCAGACTGAGAAATAGGGCATGCAGCTGACCTGACACACACACACACACACACACACACACACACACTTTCACACACATAAATAGCCACAGTAAAGACTTTCTCTGTGGACACACACTCTCTCCTCTCTTCTCGGTCTATTTGCTTAACGGGGACAGATCTCCTGGTATCATTAAAAATGTCACTTATACCTAATTTTAGCACGGATGACGAGTTAATAACGGACGTATTGTCCTCCTGACGGCATCCGCGCTTGCTTTAAAGATGAAAGGTCAAAGGTGAGGATTTATGTTTCAAGATTGAGAAAGTTTTGCACAGGGAATCCAAGGAGAGTTTTTTTTTTTTTTGTCACCTATTTATAGCAAGCAGAGTTGGATCAGTCGGTTAAAGGAAAGAGGGAAGCAAAAGAGGAAAAAGGAAGGATAGAAGGAGGTAGCAGAGAGGTATTTACTTCCCCTCTGTCTCTTTCCTCTTCTCTTTATTAAACCTTTGTTCTTCCAGATTAGAGGCTGGAGCAGCTGTCCCTCTCCAAAGACAACGCATCTTAATAAAGACCAGCTTACAGCCGGCCCGCCGCTCACACTCTCCCGGGGTCACACACACACACACACACACACACACTCTCCTCTACTCCCTCACACACACACACACACACACAGAAACAAGCACTCACGCCCACAGACGCACCTCTCAATCGACTATGATAATGAAGCACCTCGGCGGCGTCCTCTGCGTCGTTTTCTCCCTAATGAGACTCACCTCCGTCACGCTCAGACACACACTTAACACACACACACACACTCATATCATAAACACGCCATTAACAAGAAAGTGTGTGTGTGTGTGTGTGTGTGTGTGTGTGTGTGTGCGTGCTGTTGTTGTTGTTGTCGAGCCAACCAGAAGCGGTTGAAACAAAGGAGAGCGATAAAGAGCGCACACACTCACTGCCTTATCAAAATACTTATTTGATTTAGTTAGATAACTGTTTTCTACATTTTAACAGATGAAAACCGTGCACGACGACTCGGTGTGATCACAGTTTGTGGAAAAAATCCGATTTCTGCTAAAATTTAACAAACAAACAAACAAAAAAAAAAGGTGTTGCATCGTTAAAGATTTGAAAACAGGGATATTGTAAAGGGAACTATCGATGCGGATAAAAGATGAGACCTCACTGCTGTAACGCAATTAGACAGCATGATATGCATATTAGCACAATTAGCTGATTAATGCAGCTTTGTGGAATTTGATTTAGTTGAAATCCATCAAGGAGTTAATGCAAGTGACAAACGTGTGTGTGTGTGTGTGTGTGTGCATGTGTTAAAGAAAGCATGTTTCATTATCTGATCAGCAGCAGGGTGTGTCTTCTCTCTGCATCTCTGCTATCTTGTATACTGTATCTGTCTACACACACACACACACACACACACACACACACACACATATATAAACACACAATCATTCTCCAGAAAAAAAAAAAAACGCAGTGGATGGATGTTAGAAATCTGTCCGTGCTGTCTCACGGTGCACGTCACATATCTGAAGTGCAGTTCAGTTATTCCATAATGAGAAACAGCATGCATATTAATTCCATCTGATTACATCCAGCTACCACACACACACACACACACACAATCGCGCACACACACACACGCGCGCGGCAAAGACGAGGTGTGTTCTGTATTCAATTAGGGAGGGGAGAGAGGAGCGCTCAGGTTTTTATTCTGTTGCTGTCTGGTTAAATCATTGCTGGATGTGCAGATAGACACAGGAAGTTCAAGATAAGTGTGTGTGTGTGTGTGTATTTAGAAACAAATATAACCAAACTAGCGGTTAAGTTAGGAAACAAGAGCATAATTTCAACATTTTTTGGTTCAAGCTCACATAGTGAAAAAAAAAACAAGCGCTTCTCTTCTGGGTCCGTTTCCGCCGGCGTCCGGTCATCGAAATCCTCTCACCCCGAGCAGGTGTACCGCCCCGTTCGCTCCGAGAGAGGCGGGAGGGGGAAAGGAAAGCAAAGGGAAAGTGCGAGGCGGTTGAAAGTGAAGGGGGCTTGACCTTTGACCCCACAGTGTTGGTTTTAATTAATCCACTTAAAGAGTTTGTCCGCTTGCATTATGTGTCGCTTTGTATCCCTCTGGACCGCGAGGAGAGGCACAAATCCATCTGCCTAATTACCAAGACTGCTGTTTGAATCGTTAAATCCCCTCTGATAGTGTGTGTGTGTGTGTGTGTGTGTGTGGCGTGAGAGTGTGTGTGGTGCTTTATCTATAAGCCAGACCTTTTCTCTATTCAGGATTATACTGGTTTTAATGAAAGGGTTAGAGTGAAAACATTTCTTAAAGGCCGACACTGATATTTTTCTGGACCGAAGCTGCTGACGATACAGTTTTATCTTTAAATTTGAGCAATTTCATGGTGGAAAACAACATGTTTTGACCGGAATTTCAGTCCCTTTTTCTGTTTCTGTCTCTGTGGAAGAGATGTTAAAATGTCACAGCACCACTGAAGCCGAGCTAATTAAACGATCCAATGTAACACAGGTGTCACTGCAGGTTTCATTTGATTATCAGAGTTAGAAAATGATCATTTGCGGAGGTTTGATTTTGAATCAAAATCCCCAATTTACCTGAAAAAAAAAAAACTTCTCATGAACTCCCTCTTCTGTCATCCTTTTCCATCCTTCCATCGATGCGTTCTTGATGTTTGCTCCATGGAGATGGAGGACAGGACCGTCTCCGCTGCCCTCTTCGCCCTGATTCGCTCCCTGAGTTGTGATGTTTTTGACGCGTGTTGAGTGATGACGCCGCTCCAGTCATGTGACGTCCTAACGAGCTATTTTCAGGGGTTTATTCCGGCTTTCAAATGAACATCAGAGCAGTGGAAACACCTTACATGGTTCAGATGATTATCAGCCCCCCTCGAGAGAAAGGTTTGTTGCCTGGAGCCCAACGGGAGCTGTTTGAATGAGGGGAAAGAGTGAGAAGTAGCACAGGAAGTAAATTTACCCTCATATTTTTATTTGCAAAATAAAGTTTTGCCGCCTTTGGGATGTAAAATCCACAGTGTGCTCGTTAACTGGAGTCAAACTGATATATTAAAAATAATTTAAAGAGATGCATAACGGTGACTGTATCTCACATCATGTAAGCGATGTGAAAGAGGGAAAAGCCGGGTGACAAGTTTAAATGAAAATGATGGCGGCAGGAAGGAGGGTCGGGCTGCTGCGGGGCGGACCTCAGAATTCATTCTCCGCTTCCCACAGCTGTCAATCAAGCGGCGGAGTACAATACGGCATTCAGCATCGGAGCGACGCAGGCGGACGGGGGCGGGCAGAAGGAGAAAGAGAGGGAGGGCTGAATTCCTCCGAACCCCCTGGAATCAGCAAGAGATAATTACATAGTTGAGGCGAGAGTGCGTCAGAAAAAAACACAAAAGAGACGGAGAGGAAAGATGACAGAGAGGGAAGGCGACTGGGAAAGCTACAGAGGAAAGGAAAGATACGAAATTACAGGAAGAGAGAAACGCCGAAAAGACGAGGGGAGTGCACGCCATATATAGGCGAGACTCCTCCAGGTGTGTGTGTGTGGTTAAGCAGACAGTGTTTTATTATTAAAAGTTGGACACCTCTGATATGATGGTATTATCAATATTGGAAGTATAGTTGTGGAAAGTAATAAAACACATTTACTCAAGTACTTTACTTGAGTTATACTACTTTATACATTTCAGACTCAACTATCACACTTTTTACTCCGCTACATGTATTTGACTGCTAGTTATCGTGCAGATTTACATGCAAACACATAAAAGGAGATGATTTTTTATAGATTAAAGGATCCAACACTATCGGGCTGCAACTGAAGATCGTTTCCGTTATCAGTTGATCTTCAGAGCGCTCCGTTGATTAATCATGTGGTCCATAAAACATCAGAAAAACATGAAAAAAACGTCCATCACGAGTTCATAGATCCTAAAGGGATGTCTGTGTCTCCATTGGTTGCTCTGTCTTTGTCCGTACAACAGTTCTTAACCCCAAATGTGTGTAAAATCTTGCATTTAAGAGGCTGCAACCAGCATTTTTTTTTGGTATTTTCCCTTAAAAAACGGACTTAATAATCATCAAAAGTGCTGCTGTCATTATAAATTGTTTACATTTGTTAAAGTACCACCCCATTGACCAGCTACAGCATTAAAATGCTGCTTACATATTAATGCATCAATGAAAATAAACCATTAACATATACAAGCCTCACAGTTCCTCACACATTCAATAGCTTCAGTCATTCAATATATGAGTGAAATAGCAACTCTGCTCTTTAAGTAAAGGTTTTATGAATTTTCTATGTTTTAAATCTTTATTCCAGTCTAGGTGGAGCATCTATGATATAAAACACTGCAAGAATCCCTGCGTCCCCTGACAGGAGTCATACTGCATCCCGTATTTAACTTTTGATACTTAAGTTAAATTTTTATTTAAAGGGTCTGAATTCCTCTTTCAACTCTGCTGATACTAATGCAACATTTTCATTGGATTTTGCACATGTAAGCATATTTATTATTCTGGTTTCAGTGGAGAGGTTTGTGGTCAAAGTGCCCTTCCTGGGGCTTTTTTTTTCCCATGCTGTCAAGAGTAGAAGTATCCCGGGAAAGTGAATTCTCATCAGGAATGAAAAAGGATGAATTTTTAAGATATTTATAAGGTGTAGTTTCTGCGTGTCGTACTGCTGTCAGAGTTGAAACTTGGGGGATTGTTCTGCTTTTACAAGTCAGTCGCAATGCTGCATTATTCTGAAAAGCCTTTCAGATAGTGTGGTGTTGACAGGTTACAGTGTGTGTGTGTGTGTGTGTGTTCCTGTCCCAAAGTAAGATTACCTACCGCAGGTTTACAGATGCCAGACACACACACACATACACACAGGTCACAGGTCACATGACAGTGTGTGTGTGTGTATATAATCATCATCAGTGAGCAGGAGATAACATGACTGCACATGTAAATCAAGAATGCTTAAAGTATTTCTGTCATTTTATCCTTTTTTTGACTTTTTCTTTCTCGCTCGCTTTGTCTTTTTCCTCTCATTACTTCATTTTTTCTCTTTTTCTTTATTTCCTTCTTCAGTTTCTGAGTTTTTAAAAAAAAATGTATCTGTTTTTCTGTTTCCTCTCATTTCTCTCTTTCTCTTTTCTTTCTTTTTGTCACTCTCGTTCTTTTCAATAAGCCCATTAGCCCATTTTTTTCTTTCGTTCTTTTTCTGTTAACTTAAACGACTCAGTCCAACCTATGCATTAGCCCATGCACACACACACACACACACACACACACACACACACACACACACACACACAGGCACGCACACACTTAACACCATTGGCCCAAAGTGACAAATCTGTTTAATAATGCACCACCTGGAGCACGGCACTCTATCTCTATCTCTCTTGCTCGCGCTCTCTTTCACCAACCCTCACGCTCTCTCTCTCTCTCTCTCTCTCTCTCTCTCTCTTCCACACAAACACACACACACACACACAGACACACACACACACTAATCATTCCCTCTGGCTGTATTTTAGTGCTGTACTTTGTTATAGTCTTATTCTCAAAGGTACTGCTGCCTTGTGCACGACAACCCGGCCCATAAAAAAGCTGTTTGTGTGTGTGTGTGTGTATGTGTGTGTGTGTGTGTGTGTGTGTTTCCCCCGGTGACACACAACCGTGTTTGTGTGGTATGGCTTAAGAGACACTGGAAGTATGGAGTAGATTCTCTCCTCCACCTTCTCTCTTTGCATCCCTCTTTTATCTCTCTTTTTTTATTTCTATTCCACCTCCCGGTCCTCATTCGTAGCAGATTTCCCTTTGCGCTCTTCCAATGCATCACATTCCCCTCTCACACACACCCCCAACCTCTCTTGTGTTTTTTTTTTTTTTATTATTCATAGTGATCCCCTACAAGCGTGTAACCAGGGAGGAAAAGAGGAAGACGATGAGGGAGAGAAAGAGAGCAGGGTGACGGTGGGGGGTAAGGGGGGGGGGGGGGGGGGAGAAAAATGAGAGGGAAAAATAGATTCCCTCTCATAAATAAACAGCTTTTGCTTGCAACCCAAACGGAAAGCTTAGCGGAGTGGTGGAGGGGAAGGGAAAGGGGGTGAGGAGGGGAAGGGGGAGAGGGAGGATGCGAGGAAAGAGGAGGAGGAGGAGGAGGGATGAGGGGGTGAGAGTCAGTGAAGGAAAGAAAAACATTGGCACTCTGCCCGGTGAAAATAAGCGAAAAAAAAAAACCCTAAAAAACATGGAATTAAATCTCTTTTGTGTTTTTTGACTGATGGATGCTCAAAGTGAAGCCAAAAAAAAAAAAAAAAGCATTGACAATGCATGACCAGAGGCCAAATGAAAAACTGACCAATCAGAGTGCTTTTTGCAAGGATCACTTCAATAGGTCAGAACCAGAGGCCATATGTGAAGGAAACTCACTCTTCATCGGTTCATAAGTCTTCATAAGTTGACGATAATTACAGCTGGCTTCATATTAAAATTTTGATTATGTTTAATGATAGATAAGATGCATTTTGCTTGATTGTGCTGCACAAGTACGCGTGCGTGTGTATTGTTCCACGGTTTAAAATACAGCGCTCAAATTTAAACACGCTGTATGTTAAAATATCGACTGTCAGCAGCTTCATTCCAGAAAATATCCGCACGAGCTTTGAGAAACCTGCGTCGGTCACACTGCAGAGAGAGAAAAATATAGAGAGGATGAGAGGGAGAGCTAATGAATTATGGGTGGCCTGTGAATAGAGAGAGAGAGAGAGAGAGAGAGGTCTGTGCTCTGTCGCTCCTCTTCCTCCTCCTGGGTTATGGAAGTGTCACGCTGCGAGTGTTGCCATGCAGATGGTGACCCTGGAGTGTTGCAAAAAAAAAAAAAAAAAAGAGGAGGGAGGGAAGAAAAAGCAGAGCGAGCTCAAGAGAAAAATATATGGGAGAAAAGAGAGAGAGAGGATTGTTTTTGTTGTTTTTTTTTTAAAATGCAAACTGTCTCGACGGAAGAAAAGCAGGAAGTGAAGCTGATTGACCGCAGTCGTCATCGCTGTCAACACGGATCGACTGGTTTTTGGTTTATGAAGAGCAAAACCAGCAGCTGCCGAGACAACTAACGTATCGATCAGTTCAGCAATAAAGCACGTATAATCAATCAAACTGGATTACTGTATGATGGAGGTCCTCGGTTGTCAGTTAAAACCTACATGCAGATCGGGTGACGACCAGGGGTCAGAGGCCAACTGGAGATAAACCAGAGCAGGAAGAAAGAAACTGAACTTCTCACATGTGATATTTGCCAAGAAGGGATTCTCTCTCTCTCTCTCTCTCTCTCTCTGTAACACACACTCAAACATTTTGTGTTTGAAAGGGAACAGAGCCACAGGGTGGAGTCCAGATAGCGAGAATACAGTGTGATGTAATAACCAGAGCTGATTTGCGCCAGACTCCGAGTCGTCATGTCAATGAAAGGAAACTCCCTTTTTTACTACTTTGTGCTAAACATTAAAAAAAAAAAAAGTTCGATTACCACATTAAATACTCTTAATATGATATCATCTCCTTTTCCCTCATTGAAAAATCCATAATGCTGCAGTTACATACTGGCCCAACAATTGGCTCTGAAGTAGTTGTGAGGTCACAAATCATGCTTGTAGGTACACGCCTTAAACTCTGCATGTACGTCATTCTGCACAGTGAAGCTGAAACATCCAAGTAGAAGAGCAAGAAGAATAAAAAAAAAAAAGCAGAATAGCAGTGGTTCAGGCAGAGCGTTGAAGTTGCGCTCGCATTACCTCAGCTGAGTCGTTCATGCTTCACCATCAGTGGCTCGTTCATCAGCTGCTTGGCTACCAGCTGACTAGTAACATCCAATCATGCACAGTTGCCCTTCTAACCTGACGCTAACTAGTCTGCTGATATCCTCGTGCCGCACTCCACCACCCTGACTTCCTCTGTCTGATGTCCTTATATGTGATTTTTTTTAAATTGCTGCTCAGATTCTCCAAGAAATCCCTCAAAGACCTGAACATTTGCTACCGAATCAAACTGGATTTGCTATAAATGATCACTTTTCCTGACATGAGTGTCTCTGACTGAACACTGTGAGAGTGAAGCCAGTGTTCTGTCAGTTCAAAATGTAAAGATAGGCCAAGAACTGAGCAAAAAAACAAGCAAGAATTTCATTTTAGACATAATAATTCAGCTCTATCATGCACTTTATCTTGATATTTATTTCTCATGTCATGTGATACATTTGCGAAATGCATTCTGCAGCTTTTGGATGCCATCTCTGTTGTAGTTCAAAGGTCATTTTAACAAACTCCTGCTGATAAATGTATTTAAATGTACGGTTTTGAACTCTAAAGACATTTCCAGAGGATCGTGCTCTACCTCAGCAACGGAAACGATCGATGACTCAACGAGTACTTCATCATGTGTGTCAACCTTGGAAATATGAGGCTTTCATAACTCACTGTTGGGAGTTTTTTAGGAACTCACAGTCACCTTAAGACATTTCTTGACCAAAGAGGAAGTGACAAGGCAGTATTCATATTACAACATTGTCCCTGTTGACACATCATTCAATCTGTGCTCTGATTGGCTATCTCACGGACATGTGGCTTTGTTATTTATGGCAGTTAAACGTGCACGTAGATGGTTTTTCAACTTTTCTCTGACATATACGTCATATACAGCGGCATTATTACAAACAAACTTCTACTTCAGTTTATGGATTATATATAGGGATGGACAAAATAATTGAAACACCTCAAAGCTTCTTTTTATTTAGTCCAGCTGTTGTACTTCTCAGTAAAGGAGACCTCACTGCAACTCAACAAAGTTTTACAGCAGCCCAGTATGGAGAAGTACGTTGTCTTACTTCTGCTCGACCTGGCCGTATCAGGCTGTTGATGACCAAAACATTGGATGAAAGATGAAAATGTCAAGAGCCGGGAAAAGTAAGGTAGTGAGGAGCTGGAGAGAGGAGAGTAGACAGACGGTGTTACTGCAGCTGCAGAAACAGTGTGTGTTTTATGGGAGTGGACTGTTGCTTAATGTTCTGCACACAGTCAGATGACTGGAGAAACAGCCCTGGAGCAATCATGGTCATTACATCTCATACTGTGTGTGTGTGTGTGTGTGTGTGTGTGAGAGAGAGAGAGAGAGAGAGAGAGAGAGAGAGAGAGAGATGTATATGAGAAGTGGGAAGCAGAAACCATGCTTCCTCTTGTTCCTCTATATTGAAGTTCTTCAAAAGCACATTTAAAGGAAAAGGTTCAGGTCCCATCTTGAGCTTTTTCTTGCTGTAATCATCTCCTCATCATCTCTTAAATCATCTCTTCATACTGGCCGTTAAAAGATCCATTCTTGATTTCAGTGTAAGTTATCGGGGGACAAAATACACAGTCCTTGTTTGTGCAAAAACATATTTAAAAGTTTATCTGAGGCTAATATGAGGCTTTGGCAGCCTGAGTTAGTCAAATAGTCAGATATCTTTTAAAATTATAACCTTTTTAGTACAAATTCCCAGCTGCTCAACACTGGGAAACACTGTCCTGGGAAACAAAAAGAGATAAGCTTTTGAATGCGCTTGTGGATTTTGTCACTTACAAGCGTAGGATCTTTTAACGGTCAGTATGAACATGAGGAATGATGACAGCAAGAAACCTTCTCAGTGTTAATTTGGGCTCATGACTATTGTTTTAAGACAGACTTGAAAAACTGTGAACAAATCCTTAAAAGTCATACACAAATAAAATGGTTTTTTTTTATCATTTTGGGGGACTTTAGCGTACTTTAATTCCCTGGAGACTAACCCTAACCCTAAACCCTAACCTTAAACCTAACCCTAAACCCTAACCCTAAACCCTAACCTTAAACCTAACCCTAAACCCTAACCCTAAACCCTAACCTTAAACCTAACCCTAAACCCTAAACCCTAACCTTAAACCTAACCCTAAACCCTAACCCTAAACCCTAACCTTAAACCCTAACCCTAAACCCTAACCTTAAACCTAACCCTAAACCCTAACCCTAAACCCTAACCTTAAACCTAACCCTAAACCCTAACCTTAAACCCTAACCCTAAACCCTAACCTTAAACCTAACCCTAAACCCTAACCCTAAACCCTAACCTTAAACCTAACCCTAAACCCTAAACCCTAACCCTAAACCCTAACCTTAAACCTAACCCTAAACCCTAACCCTAAACCCTAACCTTAAACCCTAACCCTAAACCCTAACCTTAAACCTAACCCTAAACCCTAAACCCTAACCCTAAACCCTAACCCTAAACCCTAACCTTAAACCTAACCCTAAACCCTAAACCCTAAACCCTGACCCTAAACCCTAACCTTAAACCTAACCCTAAACCCTAAACCCTAACCCTAACCCTAAACCCTAACCCTAAACCCTAACCCTAAACCCTAACCTTAAACCTAACCCTAAACCCTAAACCCTAAACCCTAAACCCTGACCCTAAACCCTAACCTTAAACCTAACCCTAAACCCTAAACCCTAACCCTAAACCCTAACCTTAAACCTAACCCTAAACCCTAAACCCTAAACCCTAAACCCTGACCCTAAACCCTAAACCCTAACCTTAAACCTAACCCTAAACCCTAACCCTAAACCCTAACCCTAACCCATAATCACTACTTTACATCCCTAACTACAACTAACTAACTCTCATCACAGAATCAAGCACCAACCCTAAATTTTAAAAGCTTACCTTGTGGGTACATGCTTTCTCTTTTCCGTGTAAGTCCCCTAAAATGTGCGTGCACAGATTTATGTCTCCACAATGTGATTAATAGAGCTACACACACTCAGCAGGAGCTGCAAATCCTGCCCTCGCAGCCGTCGGTATACAGCATGTCTGGCTTTCTTTCTCGGAAAAACCTTGCTTATTTTTGTCTTCTTTTCTTTTCTTTCCTTCTCTCCCAGGACCGCGTTGCTACTGTTTTAAACAAAGCATCTTCGAATCTTTTGTGTGCCTCCCTTTGACATAATCCTGGTGTCTGTTGCCGTGGTTACACTGTCTTAATGTGCCATTGATGTGACTGTATGTATTAAAAGCATCACTGACTCCCGGCAAAACTTTAAATGTGTTTCTCTATCTCTCCTCCTCTCTTTCTCTCTCTCTCTCTCTCTCTCTCCGTTTCTTTCTCTCAACTCTGCGACTGTCGTGTTTTCTTTGTGTGTCAAACAGAGAAGACACAAGTGCACTTGTCTGTGCCACTTTGTTATTGATAGCATTTCAGTGATAGCGGATTATTTTTGGATTGCAACTGATACTGATATCTTGTACTATTATTCACTATCTTTCAATTTAAATTTGAATATTTTCATGCCGTTTCCCCCCCCCCCCTGTGTGTAGAATCCTTTGAAAAAGCAATTTGGGCAATCATGGCAGCTCTGAAGCTCTCCATTAAAACCAGTAGAAATGATGTACTTGTGTGTTCTCTGATCAAAATGTAGAATTAGAATCAAATCAGGGCCTTCCAATAGACAACCAGTCTGATCATTAATCAGGTCTGCACTGAATGTGTGATCAAAACAGCTTTATCAATGTAATCTTAGTGTGTGTGTGTGTGAAGTATCAGTGTGTTATTATTCCAGTCTGTCTACAAGCTGAATGCGCAGGCGATGAGCTTCACTACAGCGACATTATGACAACATTTCATCTCATCCCCCCTCGACGCGCGGCGGTTTGGAAGATGACGGTAATTTGGACGAGATGTTTCGAGGCCTTGGGTTCTCTCCCCTCGCTTGCCATTGGTCCCCAGTGCACCGCAACATTAAAGCGAGACTGGAGCGTGAATGTATGGCCGGCTATTAAACGGCAATCACACACAGAAGAGCTCTTTTATAAACGAACACATTTCTGCTTAATAGCTCTTGGAAGCAGAGTCGTCCAAATATGACATTTCAAATAAAAGCCCTCCGAACACCAGCGCTTGTTAAAATCTTTGCAGAAATCTATCAGTTTGTCAGTTTTTTTTTTTTTTTTAATATGATGTGGGTCAGAATGAAATCTGGATTGCCCCGTGAAATTCTCAGCTTAGATATGTGATCATGCAGAGCATCAGGAATGTCTGGCATCCTCTTAATAGTGTCACGCACAGTTAACTCGCTGTACATCTCCGTGGTCGATGTTCCAGGCAGCTCGCTGCAGCGGCTATGCCCGGTGGCAGCGCCGCTATCTGGGAAAACCTTGCGAGCCTTCTCTGCTCTGTGTCCCCGAGATTACTGGAAGCTCTCGCCCCCTAATGGCTGCTTGAGGGTGGAGTTAATGCCATCAGCGGGTTCTCTGCTCGCCCCTGGGAGTCCCACTCCACCCTGCCCCATTAATTTCAAGTGCTACTCATATCCTCGGCCCCCCCTTACTTTCCATCTTTCAGCCCCCTCCCTCGTTCCATCATCACTTTGGTTTGCCCAGCCCAATCTCGGCGCTCTCCTGGCTCATTTTGAGCTGTAATTGGACAGGACTCCCGAGGGACGGTCGTCAGCACGCCCCAGTGCCTCGCGTCCCATCTCCAGAGTGGAAACGCGCCCGGCCATGGTCGATAAGCAGTGCTCCTCGTCAGTCCAACATTCCCTACTCTGCTAACTTTCAATGGGCAGAATGACTGGGCCTCACTTTTAAACAAGTGTACTCTGACAGTCCAGAATAGGCCCACATCAAGATATGAACCTCCGCCTGCCCAAGCTTTTGTCAAGGACCACTGTAGCAAAACACACTGCAAAAATCTCTCTTCTTGACAAGTTATTTCTGATGGTATTGATTCCTAGAAATATTTTTTTAATGCAAGTGAAAAGATCTGCCAGTGCAACATAAATATCTCCACCTGTTTCCAATGTAAATGAAAGATTTAACGTGTTTTTTTTATTGATTCTAGTGCATCGACTGGTCTCACTGTGTCTTGTTTTAAGGTGAAGATACACTTTCTATTTCTATTTCTATTGGAAACAAATCAGAATATTCTTATTGCGTTAGAATTTCTTTTTAATCGCTTAAAGAAAATTAAGATTTTAGGCAGAAGTGAGCAGAGAAGATGCAGATTTTTGTCAAGAGAAGTTAATTTTGATTTCAGAGAACACTTGAAACAAGTTATTTCCTTTTTGAAACAGGTGGAAATCATTTCTTTCCTTCTTCTATGAAAATAAGACTAAACATGTAATTCAAGACAAAAATGACTTGATATTTTTGTAGAGTTTTTAACTGTTTATGAGGGAAATAAATAGAGTGAACCCCATCAAAGTAGCTGTTGCTTAATTAGGATACTGTCTTTCTAATAGAGTAAACTTCATAAGGAGTTTATAAGTTGTAACTGATGGTAAATGGATTGAGAGCCAAGAAGACAAGTGAGGTCATACTAGAGGAGTATAAACATCAGCCAAAGGGACTTTTCCACAGCCTGGCAACCAAAACACTGGTTTTATAATAATACAAGTATAATTTATTAATAAAACAAAGATAAATATTTATAGACTATTAATGTTTATTGTTTAGAGATGATAAACTCTTCATAAAGTATGACGTATAGGAAAATTTCTTTAAATCCCTGTGAGAATCCTCTGAGATCCTCAAACTACATAGAGAACAACAGCCATATGTGCCAGAAAACACCATATTACATTTATCCACTGACTACATAAGACACAAGTATGATCCTGCCATCCGTCTCTCTCAACACTCACCATCAAACACAGACAGCGTACAAATAACATGACTTTACACTGTCAAATTGCGTGCGATTCTCACAATATGCCAATTCTTCACACTTTTGCCCAAAGGTTGCAAAAGCAGAAGGAGAGCACTGTTCAAGACCGCCAACTGGACATCTTCCAACGTCACATCGAGCACTTTAACCAGAGATTTTTACCGTCTAGTCAGGTATAAATGGAGATTTTTTAGCGCCATGTCAGGACATTTTCACCACATTTTACCGTATTAACCCAAATCATGATCTCACCGCAACCATAACCAAGCGGATTTTGTGCCTAAACCTAACACACATCATTAAACGACACACAAAAAAAAGGTTAAAAATGCGGCATTAAATTGGCGTATCACCTGCGTGCTAAAATTAGACTTTGGCATATGCACTGCATGCAATCTGAAAGAGTAAAGTCTTATTTGTACGCAGATTGTGAGACCAGGTTGGAGAGTTATATATCTGCTGGTGGTGTGTTTGGATCTCTCTCGTTGTGCCAGCTTTCCCTCGAGCAGCATTTGTGCTGGTAATCTGTTGTATGAGCCCGTCTCATCAGAGGCAGAGGAACATTTGGAACCGCGAACAGAGAGGAAGGATAACACCCTCTAAAAGCTTCCTGCTTTCCTCTCTTATTGCCCACAGCTCAATCCCAACTATCTCAAATCTCTCTCTCCTTATCTCCTCTCCTTTATTACCCGAGCTTGACTGGCACCTGACAGTTGAGAAAAATGGCCTAAATTGAGGCTGACCCGAGCGTTGTCGGCTGTCGGTGTATACCTGCAGCTCCCCCCAGAGGCTGGCCCGGCTCAGGTTGGGAAAAAAAAAATGCTTGCAGCGAGCATGTTTTTGACTTTTGCCTGGATGATAAAGTTAGTTTCTTTGTCCCTGCCCGTCTGTTCATGCTGTAGAGCCCCTTAGACAGTCTCAAAACATCCAGTTTTATATAATCACTCTCACTGCTGACCTGTCCTCTCACCAGCTCTGCAACAATTACAGCTGAATACCTGATGTGTATGTGTGTGTGTGTGTGTGTGTGTGTGTGTGTGTATGTGTGTGTTTGCCTGTTACCAAGTAGAAAAGAGAAGAAGGCAGGCGGCGAAAGTGTGTGTCGGAGCTGTATTGGCATTCACACGCCAGCGGATGAAAGCGGCGGCGCCGTTAATAATTGAAAGAGTACTTAACGACAGGAGCGCTGCCCTCGCAAGACAGCTTTTAATAACCAGGAAGGTTTCATATTTCTAGTTCTCCTCTTTTTCATCTCTGCCCCCCCCCCCCCTCCACCTCCCATCCCCTTCGCCGCCGCCTCCCCCCACCTCCTGCCCGTTCCTCTCTTCTTCTTTAGAAGCTTTCTCAGCTCTATTCACAGGAGCAAAGGAACGCCTCTAAAGAAGTATCTATCTGCCTTTTAAAAACATAGCTGAAGAAAAGGTGTGTGTGTGTGTGTGTGTGTGTGTATTTACACTATTAAAGTGGGGCACATTGTGTTGGAATGGATAGCGTACCATGCCTATTGACAGGGAAGTCTATTTATTACGTGTTCCACATTATCCCTCTGTCCCTGCTGTCTAGTTGAGAGATATGTATTTGTTTATGGAGGCGCTTCGTCTCTACTCTTAATGCGCTTGCCGCTCACCCTCATTAATTCACTTGATGGTCTTTGATTTGCCGGGCATCACTAAGTCGCATTAAGAAATGTATTTCCCAGCTCTTACTTAACGACGCTTCCAGAACGAACGCAATTAAATGCACATTTAAATGCTTGAGGTTTCCCTCTAAATTCATGAGCAGAGACAGGCGCTTGATTAGCGCCCCGCAGAAAATTAAGCAGCCGCGGAAAAGGTGATGCTGAGCTTTTTTTTTTTTTCGGTGAACGCCACCTTCCTTTAGTGCACTTTTCTTTTTTGATAGCGTTGCTCTCGTCCTGATAATAGGAAGCTAATAAAGGCTTTTGCTGTCAAAATGTATTCGGAGAACAAGGTCATGACAAGCTGTTCTCCCGACAAATGGTGCTACATGTGATTTCAATCTATTCTTAGTTTCAAAATATTCACACACACGATTGATTCTTTTAAAGGGTCAGTTCACTGAAATGATAGAAGAAAAAAAAAAAAAAACACGTGTTCACATTCAACCCTAATGGAATTTCGCCGTGCAGGATGCAGGAATGTGAATGAGTTTTCTGCACAGCAATGTGTCCTTTTCAGAGCGTCACATCTACTGTGGATAATCCGCAGACCTCGCTCGCTGTGGACAGTTTTTTTTTTTTTTTTATAGGAACTTCCTCTTCTGTAGAAAGTAGTTCCAGTGAAAGAAAAGTTTGACAGTAAAGTCTGTGGATCATCCAGAATAACAGGAACTGTGATTCTGAAAAGAGAAGCTGCTGTTGAGTTTTTCAAAGGTAGCTTTTCAGTCTATTCACATACATTGTATTGGGGGTGGTGGCAGGAATCTGTTGTGTTGTGGAGGGACTGCAGGCTATTCCAGTATACACTGAGTCAATGGCAGCAAAAAAAAAAAAACCACCCTTGAAATGTCCGCAGTCTATCTGAAAGCTCATATTCACACATTCTGGGTAAGTCTTAGGACCACCTGTCTGGAATAAAACTGAACTTTATGAGAAATCGAGAGTAAAATCAAACATAAGCTCTCACATAAATAGACTTTGGCATCAGTTAGAGAATATTTTAACCCACCTTAACGCTGATTTAACTCAGGTCAGCCACAGAAGGCAGCTCCTCAACAGCTGGCCTTTTACAGTCACGTATAGGCACTTGTGGTATGACATCCGACACTCGTGGCTATACCATAAAACACTCTTCCGCCCCCCCCTGTGTCTATGAAAACAGTGCGTTCAGTGAGAATCAATGAATATGTAGAGGTTGTTAACACATTTTATTCATTCATTCTGTCTCTCATGATGGTATTTTCCCCCCAATTTGTGTTCACTCATCTCATTTGCATGTATCCATACCTCTTGAGCTCTGCAGCTCAATGGGCCTAATTGAATAGTTGATCACATATTAATCTAATTAGTCTGGTTCAGTCGTGGTCATTGTGCGCAGAATTCATTTCTTCTGTCTTGTTATTGTGTTCTCTCAGGCCGGAGGCTGTCAGTGGCCCCAGATGGTTTACTGTAGCTAGCGCCACTGATCTAACTGGGAGCTTCTCCTTTTGTCTCTGGATCAGACCTCCATACTGCGCTCTGATCACAGCTGTGACAGAAAGAGAGAGAAAGACAGCAGAGTGGAAGCAAGGGATCAAGAGGTGGTGAGAGAGAGAGAGAAAAAAAAGAAAAGTTAGGGAGAAAAGGAAGAAAGGAAGAGGCAGAGAAAGATAGGACCATTACCGTCGAGGGTGATCATCACCATATCCGAGTTTTCCATGAAAAGGCAACAAGTGGAGCCTAATGGGAAATATGCAGATGTATGCAAATGTGTGTTGGATGGGTCGCCCAGAGGCCCAGTGGGAGATTAAAGCTCTTTGGGATGGAGAGGGCTGTGAAGAAGACTAGCACTATGAGCTCAATGCTGCCATATTAAACAGCAGACAGTCAACTGTGGACCCAAAGTAGGCCTTGTTTTCTCGCTCATCACCATCAGTGTCACATACTAGATTCACGCTGATGGTAGCAGACGCTAAATTGATCTGTCAAACCGTATCGGTAGCCACGTGATCCATGTCAGACATCTTTAAAGGGAAACAACAACCAGCGTTCTATCATTACAATGTGGGTTTTTTGCAAATTTGCAAATGAGCAATGTTTAACTTCCCTCCATGTTGCCTGCATCTAAACCTCCCTGCTCATTTGACTTTGTAGATCTGGCTTAGACGACAAATTACGCATCTCCTGTAGCGGTGCCTTCAACGATGGTAAAATGTGGGTCTTCCAAAACACTCCCGCCCACCATGTTAGGCTAGTGATAGGGAAAAGCAGACACTAAAATATAACACTACTAAACTTTAAAATATCAGTATATTTGGGAGAAAAACTCATGATATGAGGCTGAATATCATGCTGTTGAATCAGACACAACAGAGTCTGGAAGAGGAAGTAACTACTGGACCGGAGCAAAGTTACAGCCGCAGCTAAGCTAAGCTAAGCTAAGCTAAGCGGCTAAGTTTCTCCGTGATTCATCTAGAAGAGCTGAATCTAACACAGAAAACAACTAGCATAATATAGCAATATAATGTCGAAGCATATACATCTTATGAGGCTGAATATAATGCTGTGTAATTAGATAAAACAAAGTATGGAGGAGGAAGCGACCACCAGAGCGATGTTACAGCTGCAGCTAAGCTAAGCTAAACTAAGCTCAGCTAAGCTAAGTTTCTTTGTGATTCATCTAGAAGAGCTGAATCTAACACAAAAAACAACTAGCTTAATATAGCGATATAATGTCAGAGCATATACATCTTATGAGGCTGAATACAGTGCTGTCTAATTAGACAAAACAGATGATGGTGGAGGAAGCGACCACCAGAGCGAAGTTATATCCGCAGCTAAGCTAAGCTAAGCTAAGCTAAACTGCTAAATTTCTCTGTGATTCATCTAGAAGAGCTGAATCTAACACAGAAGACAACTAGCTTAATATAGCGATATAATGTCGGAGCAGATACATCTTATGAGGCTGAATATAGTTGTGTGTAATTAGATAAAAAAACAGTATGGAGGAGGAAGCGACCATCAGGGATTACAGCTGCAGCCTGACTTCAGCTGAGTTTCTCCGTGGTAACGCTAACACAAACAAACAAATGTGCTGTAACAAACTTTGCAGTGCTTTGGTAAACCTGACTGAATATTATATCGGACTTCCCAACTCTGAATACTGAACAGCACAACAGCGAATAACGACTGTGTTACCTCGTGCAACACTTGATAAGTTTGCATTGATCCACATAACGTAACTGACCCCAGTGTGCTGATGATCTTTGCACACCGGTGATGAGGAAAAAAATGTTTTGTAAAGGAAAATAAGCCTCAGTAAAGAGATATAATGCTGCTGCTCACTAACTTTGTCTCTGCTAACTTTGTGTTCGGTGCTCTGCTGGCCGTAAACATGCCGTCAGTAGGGCCAATCAGTCTGATTGGATGAGACGGGGAGCCTTTTTTAGCCTTTTTCTGTAGTCATAGGGCACCAATTTCAAAAATAATTACACATTTCTACTACATAGGTCACCTAGTCTTAAGAACTCATCATCGTCACAGCGGTGAATTTTCCCTTCAATTTGATAGTATCTTTGTTGAGACTGAGGCCCAGTTCTTTCATTGTTTCACTGCGATATCGGATGTGGTTACCACTCTCTGCACGGGGGCCTCTCCGGGGTCTTCCATGCGGATTTGATGGATGAGATCCCAGGGTCGACATTTCACACTCTTTCGCAGGTTGATCAGCCCAAAGTGACAGCAGGAAGAGAATGTGACAGAGAGGCAGAGGCAGAGGCAGTTAAGGCCCTCTAGCCTGCAGCTCTCCAGCATTCACGCTCCACTTCCACATTTGATCCACACCAGTCTTTCAACCTGAGTCTGCAGCTGCTTGGACGGAGGTGTTGCTGAGGGAGTTACAGATGTATGACATAGCGTAGACTGAGCAATAGAGTAGTAACATGGGAGGAGTTATTATTAGGGTGTCCAGGGTGTCAGATTCATTTTCTGCATAGACAATGTTAACAGACCGGGAGCAGGTCCACGACTTGTATGGACAGCAAACTCTTGTCAGCACAAAATATGAGCAGATGCATTAGAACAAAAGTCTAAGGTACAAGACTTTGTACATAAAAATTTAAGAAGAAAAGTAAATGATGAATTACATGGAGCACTTTGGTAAGAAACATCCGATCATCAAGCTTAAAAATCTATGTGCTCTTCTGACAGGAAACCTGATAAAACACTCAGCATCTTAGCTCAGTTTTGGATGAAGGTGTGTTTCTTTATGGTGTTGTGTTGCACTTTGCAGCTCTGTATGATCACATATTTGTCAGCCATTATGGAGTGGTTCTCATCTTTGCATGTTTGCAAGTCAAATGCTGCCATTATGACTCCGGGTATATCCGTTTCAACCCGATCGCCAGACTTGACATTGACACCTGAAAACCCTAAGTTAAGTTAAATAACTAACTTTTATATAGAATATGCATTTGGCAACGTGTTATGGCAAATAAAACATAGTTGATCTGTGCTTACAAGGTTAGGAAACTGAACAAATCATTGTTTTGGTGAGAATAAAACAGCATTAATAGTTGTCTGTGGTCTCTAACATTAAGCACCTTACAGCAAGGTGGACATGCTTCATGCTTATCCACCTTATGATCTCCAACACCTCGGCATTAGTCATAGCGTTTAAATCAGAACATGTGTTGCAGAATCGATATGAACGTGATTCCTGGGGATACTGAGCTGTTCAATTTCCGGCCATCTGTGAGATTTCCACCATATGGCTGGTTGCCATTTTTGGATACAATGTTATGACTAAAGTACTGTATATACCAGCTCTATACATGGCCTCTCTGTCTTAAAGCAGGCCTGTATCGGCAGGTGTAAAGTCTCAAATGTTCACATCCATCCAATGGTATTTGGCAGCATCATAAATCTACAGTTTACTGTTAAACATACCATTCCTGCTCTGAGAGTGCTTATAAATCAATACTCTGACGTTTGCAACCTCGCCCACCCCCCAGCCTTGAGAAAGACTCCCACATGCAGTGGTCAGCGGTGGTTGAAAAACTTTTATTTTTTATTTAACCGTACAATGTTTTGGTCCTCAGAGCTTAATCAAGTACATTTTCAAGACAAGGAGAGAGACCATGAAGTGTCTGGGTTATCATGGGTCAATTGCAGCTCTCTTAGCCTCATTCTCTTGAACCCTATTAGAGCAGAGCAGGGACGATGCTCTGTTTAATCCTTGTTTCATGTTGGTCGTTAGCCTGGCAGTATTAACGTAACACATTCATACAAGGAAAGCTGTACGGACCTTTATGTGTCGGGGGCTTCCTGCTGTTTAAATCTCTAACAGCAACAAAGAGACAGACAGCACAGCTGGACTTTAACACCCACGTAAATTCCCTTTATGCCTCGCCACAGATTACCTTCCCTCTCTGAACTTTCCTTAAGGCTCCCTGTTCGGTTTCGTGTCATTTGCCGGGACTTCAGCGGAGATGCTCCTTCTTAGGGAATGACTTTGTTGGGAACTGTTCTTGACAGTGGAAATAACTTTGGCTTGCTTGTCTTTTACTTTCCCTTTTTTTTATTTGGCTTATTCTGTAACACTCAGCTCTACATCTCGGAGCCTTGTGTTTCTCCTTACATCACACACCGGCTGTATCAGGATGAAGTGAAACAAGATGTGATCACCCTAATGTGATTCTCATGTATCAACAGACTCTTGCCTTGTCTGTTTTTAACTTACACAACCACTTTTGTCTCCCCAAACAACGCCAGGCCTCATTTTTCCTACTTTCGGGGCATGTTGTCATAAAGTGGGACGCCTTCACTGTATCCATGGAGAAAAACCAAACAGTGATGATTGTGTTACGAGACCAGGTTCAGGCATGGAGCCAGCCGCTGATTAAACCTATTACTTCATAACTAGGCACTGCTGTTTTCTAGGAAAACTCAGAGCATGACATATACCAATAAAGAAATCTTTACAAGAGCTAATGGTGTGGGGGGATTGTCAAGCGGACGAGAGGTGCTTCAGTATGAGTGTGTGTTTCTGTGTGTGTGTGTGTGTGTGATAAAGGCTGACATCCCCTGGGCTTCAGACCACTCTGTCTGGACGTGCTCTTGCAGCGCTGCCTTCTTTAATGGTATTCCTCTGCACATATACCCTCCATCACATCCATCCATCCTTTCATGCCTTCATTTGTCCCCTTACTTCATCCTCTCCGCTCAGCCTGCTTGAATTACATGGACGTTCACTGCCTTGCCGGTTGTCCAGCTGTAATCAATCCAGCACTGCTGGGTGGTTTGAATAAGAACAAAATTCTGTAACAATTGAATTAAGGCTTTTAACCTTGCGCTTTTCGGTTTGTCCTTTTCCTCGGTTCATTTATCTGTTTCCTTGCAGATACAATAGCTTCCTTTCCACCCAAATACACCTAGAAGTTATCAGATTTTAATGCCTGAATGGAGAGCCTGAAAATTTTATAAAACTTACTCATTACTTATAAAATAGTTTTAACATTTGCTCGAGGCAGAGAAGGGTTTTTTGTCAATAAAGAAGTTACGCAATAAATGTCAAGGGAACTACATTTGTCAAATAAATGACGTTGTGGCATTTACAGTCAAAAGCTTTCGGTGAAATGATTGTCCACGGCAACTTCTCCCAGAAATGTCACCCCATGTGTTGTTGTTCATCTAGCTTTACAGTGACAGGTTCACTTCTGGTTCCTAAGTGAATTTAATTAGCTGTTACATGTATTTAAATACAATGACCACTGACTTTTCTTGACCTATTCCTAGACCCTGTGTGGGATTCACAATATTATTATGTCTGCATTTGGACATGGATAATGTACTAAAGTAGAATTTTTTGGTATTTTACCTAAAGATCCCCTCCAGCCATGTATTAAGACATGTAAAAATACTCTGCTTAGAACAGTAATCTGTGTGTGATAGGGTTTTTCCACAAAAAAACCCCTTAACATCCAACCTTTTTATAGAATTTTCACCTATTTGGCATACCAAAATAGAAAAGCTTATAACAGAAGAACTGTAAGGCCATGATGCATGTATTAGGCTTCATTTGACAAATTACATATTCTAGTTAGGGTTAGGGCCAGGGTTAGGGGTTAGGGGTTAGGGTTAGAGTTAGGGAAATGTGCTTGTTTAGCATGTGGCTAAAACACAAACAAAACTACATCAGTTCATATAGGGCTCAAAAAAGTGTTTTTGGTCCTCGTCTATAATGAGTCATATTTGAATAACAATAATTAGGACATGCTTTATACCAGAACTATGCAGAACACCATATACCTTCTACATTTTGTCAACCTGTATCAAATTCCAGACCTCTACGCCTAACCGTATGGTAGCTTGGGAGTTTTTAGTGTTTGGTGTCACTGGTGTCCCTGAACCTCTCCAATCATCTCCAATTGGCCAAATTGTGCCAAATGCTTTGACTCATTACTGTGTGATGCTACTGCTTACAACTGGCTTAAGCGGCTCGCCATGGATGTTAAAGGGTTAAAATGATAGATTAGATTAGATTCAACTTTAATGTCATTGCACATAGTACAAGTACAGCAAAATGCAGTTTTGCATCCAATCAGAAAGTTCAAATAGTAGAATAAGGTGTTGATGAGGCAGGTGAGAGTATATGTGATATATGGTTATATAAATATGTAATATATACAGATAATCTATATACAGACATCTACTCCTTCTCACTAATGAATTGTAGAATCTATGAATATGCAAATATATTTCATTGGACACAAGATGTCTCCTATATCATTGTCAAGTCCATTCTCAGCGTATGTCCAATGTTTTCAACTTATTCAAGTGTGAATGAGTTGAAAATATTGGACCAGGATTGGCTTCCAAACTAGCTGGTATGTCAAAAATCCTGATCATAGGCTCACCCTTAAAAATCAGACTTTCAATGAGCTCGGAGAAACTTTCCACTTTCAGCAGCTGAATGTGAAAACAGCCTTCTAGTGCACATACATCATTCTGCACGGTGAAGCTCAAACATTCAACTGAAGCAGCAACAAGAAGAAAAACATATTTCTGAGTGGAAGAGAGACTTTAAGTATGCCACGTAATACTTTGTACATTTTACTCCACTAAATTTATCTGACATCTGTAGTTACTTTGCAGATTAAGAAAACATATGTTCGTTTTGTAAAATAAGATACATAGTTAGAGATTAAAACCCAAATAATATGTAAAGTACTTCAAATCAGCTCCATCTTGAGCAGTACTGAAATACTTAAACGCTGTTCAAATGGTAATGCATGCATTTTTACTTCTGATAACTGAAGTACATTTTGCGTTTTTTACATTTTACTTAGCAAAGCATGGCTTATACTTGTGAACAAGTATTGTTCATAATGCTTTGGAAAGCATGAAATATGGCAATTTTTCTGTCCCTATACAGCAAGAAGCACTTATTAAACTTAGTATCCCCTTGTATCTGTTTGAATACAACATGGGAATGCACCTAATATTCATTTTGCAAAGTTTCAAAAGCTATATCATTCACTTGACATTTGGATTTCAACAATGCAAATGTCAAAGCCATATTGTGTCTTTCCTCTTTTATCCTGGGGCAACACTCCTTTATCACAAAACCTACAACATGAGCTCTTTTGTCTGCTTGTCATTTGTTTGGCACTTTCCCTCCTCTCAGCTGTGGTTATCTAACTGTACGCAGTCTCCTACATGTGAAATTGAGCAAGCCCACTAGAGACGCTCTCATAGGGTCTGGAGTGGGACTTGTCCACCAAGTGGGGCTAATTATGCAAATCCCTGCCTCATCCTCATTGGCCGGGGTCAAAGCTGCGATATTAATGATTAAGGAGCAATAGAGTGACAGCAAGAGGAGAAAAAAAAGAAGGAGGGATGATGTGAGAGTCTAAAGGATTAAGAGGGAGAAGCTCCTTTTCCACATACTGCACTCCATGTACCATAACACACACACACACATGAATATATGTATGTATGTGTGTGTGCGTGTGTGTGTTCATCTCTCCTCTTTGGTCTTCCCATGTTCTTGCCTTTCTGGGATGTGTTCAGCAGGGGGAAAGAATCAAGCCCTTTATCTCTCAGCAGTCAACACTTTCCGTTTCCACAGCGACACGCCGCCGCGTAGCTGCAGCATCTGGGTTGTATCCGTAGCGACCCCGGAACCCTGACAGGCCCTAATCTAAAGTCACAGGCCGCAGCGGGACAGATTCTGCTCTCTTTCTGTGTGTATGATCTTTTACTTCCATTCTCAAGAGGACCGAATACCTCCATAGAGATAAAAAAAAAAGATGAGCACATATCTTCAAAGTAGAGAAATTTACTGAGCCTCCATATGGGGATTAGATCCAGGATTAAAGTGATGAATTTAGTCGAGGTTAAGGAGAAAGAAGAAGGTTAGAATAATTATTTGAGAACTGACTTGTTAGTAATATACCTGTTAAATGAAGACAGTATGTGTCCACTAAGTTGTTGGCTCGTGTCAGCACTATTGATTGTAGGTCTCATGCTAACACTTTAGCACATACTATTTTTAATGATAGCACCATCTCAAAGAGAGATTGAGAAGTATTAGTGGCTCTCAAGCTAAATGTAAATGGTATTTATGGTAACTCCCCAGTGGTGTGTGGAATTTCTTTACAGGAAGTTAGCTTAAAATGTTGAATTGAAAAAAAAAAAGCTTTACTGAATACCTTATTTACACTCAGATTCTATATTAAACACTTTAGCACCTACTATTTTTAATGATAGCACTGTCTCAAAGAGAGAGTGAGAAGTATTAATGGCTCTCAAGCTAAATGTAAATGGTATTTATGGTAACTCCCCAGTGGTGTGTGGAATTTCTGTACAAGAAGTTAGCTTAAAATGTTGAATTGAAAACAAATTAGAATCAAATTGCTGAAACTAGTTCGGTACGTTTTAAGTGAGTACTCATGAAAAGGAGTTTATGGATAGCTGCTAGCTAGTTAGCTAAACTGTACAAGTTATTCTTCCTCCTCTGGTATTCTTTAGCCATTACCAGCTTCAAGTGCATTATCACCACAACCCTCATTTGCATGTAACCCCAGAAAAAACCAAGACAGACACAAATTTGTGATCTGGTACACTGAGACCTATGTGGCTAAGTAGAGCAAAAACTTTGTTAAATTGCATCTGGATTGTAGCTGGATATGAGAAAAAAAAAGTGGAAATGATCAAACAAAGAGTCTCTTCTCTTAGTTTTGATCATGCTAGTGTAGTGTTTGCATGGATCACTGGAGGCCAATTAAGTAATAGACTCAAATAAGTTGTTTTTAAGAAGAACTCCAGAGCTACCAGGAAAAAAGTGGCATAAATTATACATTATAAGTACTACAAAAGGAAGTAAAAATAATTTGAGTGACAGATTAAGCCCAAAATTTCACATGTACACATGAATAGCTTTGGTTTATTTGTTTATCAAAGTGCTAATTTTCAAAAAAAACATGTTTTTTCTAGCCATGTAGGGCATACATTTCATCACACGCTCAGTATTACAAACACCTGTATTTGTAGTCTGAGCATGGTTGAACATGTGTTCGCAGATGTGTGTGATTATTTTTAATAGTCCCCTCCCTTGGATACTTAAGGGCGTCTACGTCTCAGTTAACGAGTGTGTAATGTGTTTTCTGCACAGCTAAGTCATGCAGGGCTCGAGTGCGGCGGTATTGGATCTCTGAGTTAGCGTCGTTAGCTAGCAGCTGCTGAAACCAGAGCTCTTCTATGAAACCGTCTCAGCTCCCAAGAGACCAGAAATCCTGCCAAAACTAAAGCGGGCCAAAAAACCTTCTCTCTTCTTTCCCTCCTTCTACTTACTCTCTGTCTATCCTCTTCCCCTCATCCTCCCTTTTCTTTTTTTTTTTTTTTCCTCTTCCCCATTCCCCAAGCATGAGCAATTCACAGTTAATTCAATTTTCCCCCGGCTGGGCTCACATGGGACAGCATTGGAATTCCGGTTTGTCATGATAAAATGATTACACGGCATTGTGTTTCTCCAGGCGCCTCCCAGTGCATTTATTAGAATCTGTCAGTGTCGATGTAGATCGGCCAGCCAAAGTGCCCGTCTCCACCGCTCCTCCTCGCCACTCTGCTTCCCCTTCCCTCCCCGGAACTGGTTATTCCTTATGAAATACGTCGCTCCTGGCAGACGCATAATCTGATTACATCCGCTAGATTAAAAATATATTGAATTTTTTTCCCTCTGCACTCCTCTCCTTTTCTCACATATTTAACCCCTCTTTCTCCACTTCTTCTTGCCTCCTCTCCTTCGTCCTCGGGCCTCTTTTTCCCATCGCCTGCCTTCCACATATAGCAGAACGTCATTCCTTTTTCTAGTTACTTTATGGCAAGGTCCATTATCTTGGGGGGTCTTTGAGGTTTTTATATCATTCTGTAGCTTCCCACTAGTGTTCCATATGTATTTAAACCCAAAAATTCAAATTTTGGTCAAAGTGTGTATGTTTTAGCATCAAAAAGCCATTTTTTCAAGCCCTTATAAGGACTTTTTCCCACCTGACCTGACGTAGGTTTCTCCATGATGACGTTGCAACATATAAACTGATAGAAACCCCCCTTAGCCTGCCTAGCCAGTAGCCACGGAGATGGACGGAGCACTCGCTGTTGCTGCTGCTCAAAGTCTAAAAAGTAAGCTCTGAGCTCTCCTCCCGCCAATAAATGGCGCCGGATCAGAGCAGAATCTGGTGCGACTTGCGGGTGTCCAAAACTCCAGCTCTGCTCCCGGTCCGGTTCTCTCTCCTCCAGAACTCCCGGCACTCAGCAGCTGTCTGTCCCTCTGCTCCGTCCAGTGCGTCTATAAACATCTCACACTCAGACTCAGAGCTGCGACATCGCTCATCATATGTATCTGGACAATTTTTGATGCTCTAACATATAGTAAGCAAGTTTGTTAGGAAGCAACTGTCAGGGAACTGTGTGTGTGTGTCGATGCTCTAAACTGCGTCACTGCTTTTTGCTAACAGCTGAGTGGATGTTTCCATTTGAAAAACCCGGAAAAAAATGCAGATGGATCCTTTAATATCTCAGGTTTGACTGATGTCAGTTCACCAGTACAGGCCTTTTTTTAAAATGAGATATGGGTCATGTCGTCCAACCCCCCAGTAAGACTGATTATGATGATTTATATGTTTTTATCATCAATATTAAAATCACGATGGTCTCAGTGTTGTTTCAAAGTCTTTTCCACACTGTCTGCAAAACAGTTACAGAAAGAAAGAACATTTTTTAGTATATTTATCATGTCTTACAACACAATATTAAGTCAAATTTTAAAAGGTTTTGCTCTGAAATAACACATTTTTTAATGTCCCTAATCAAACACAATGATGTGTTAAATATGTCATATTTTACATGCAGCTCTGTGTTCTTTCCTGGTTTAACATTAGGATGCATAAATGCTATCATGTGAACACAGTATATACAATACATACAAAAGCCCAACCAACAGTATACTGCAGTTTGAGTCTGATACACTGAGAGTTAAAAAAAACTCAATAATGTCACATCAGACAATATTTATCCAACATAAACACATTTTAAAGAGTTGTGACGATGTATCAGTGGAACTTAAGGGCATAAACTTTGTTTTTATTCTCTATAACTTTGACAGATTGGGACCAAATACTATTAAACAGATTTTTACCCAAATTTTATGTCTCCAACGCTCATAAAAAAGAAGACGCTGATCACCAAAGTGTACAATGAATAAATCTCTCTTGCGACACCTCAGAGAATCTTTCTTACAGAAAGCGAAGAGAAAAATGGAAAGAAAACTGTAAATGAGCAGCTGATTCTGAACCAGACGCTCACTAAGTATGTAAGAAAAAGATCAACTGAAACGCTGTTGCTTTGCTTTATATGATTTATTTGATGTATATGAAGACTATCAGCACTATCAGTATAGATGGTCATAAAAGAGAAAATCTTATAAAGGATCCTCGTGCTTTCACTACTTATAGAATAAGAAAAAAATGAAACTCTCTCATGTTCTTGATGTATGAAGATCTGCCTTCTTGTAGTGTAGTTTTATTCTCCTGCAGCCTTCCTCATCTCCTCACATCACCTTCTCTCCATACGTCTTTACCCCCCTCCCCTCCTCCACGTCCCCCTCCTTCATTCCTGTCTGGATAATATTACAGCTTATTATTTTTCATATTTCCATCCCTCCCTCTGCCCATACCGACCTGTCAGTCAAGTTGTCATGAGTGATTTGGAGCTGTCACTCCAGCTCTGGCTTTTGGGTGGGGAGGGGGGTCCCATGGCTTGTTTACTGAGATGTGACTGGAGGTGTCACGCTGAATAAGCCCACCTCACCCCTCCTCATATCCCCCTTCTTCACCCTCAGGCCCCTGCGCTGTGCGCCCAGGAAACCCCCTGCGGGTGCGAGAGTTGGGTGGCAGACCGCTTGTGCCAAGTGGGATGTGTCTAATGACCATCTCGGAGTGCCAGCGTCAATTTTTGGGTGGTGGGTTTGGTGTAGCCTTAGGTGCATGCATGTGAAGTGTGTGTGTGTGTGTGTGTGTGTGTGTGTGTGCGTGTGTGTGTGTATACACTCATTCTCTCAGCCAACCAATTACTGTCCCGAGGAGCCGACAGCTGTCGCCACCATCGTCTTCTCTTTCACTGCCATCGCTCTTCCTCTTCCTCCTCCTCCTCCTCCTCCTTCATCCCTCCTCTCAGTTGACAGGGGGGCAGTCAGAGGGGAGTCTCAGCCCCGGGTCCTGCTCCCTTGGGGAGTCATTACACCACAGTGGGACTGTCACACACACACACACACACACACACGTGCACACAAACACACAACTTGTCTCCTCTGTCTCTTTCTATCTATCACTATGCCACTATATCCTTCAATTAAGCCTGTGGCCTTCGCTTTGGGGATTTGATGCACACACACACACACACACACACACACACACACTCATCTAATCCTAATGTTCTCTCTATATTTGTCATTACCCGCTCCCCAGATGGGACTCGGTCCATTGGGTTTTGTATATAATAGAGCCTTGCTGATAGAAGCGGAGTGTATAGAACTGACATTTTATCCTCAGCGCCACCATGTTTTAGTTTGTTGTTTTTTTTTTGGGTACAAATTCATCGTAAACTTCTCTTTTTTTGCACATGGTGAGTTTCTTCAGATGTGATTGTGACAGTGGTGGTGGTTTAAACGTGTGTGCGTGCGTGTGTGTGTGTGTGTGTGTGTCGCCGCTATCGAGCCGATGAGGTGCCACCCTTCCGCAGCGCCTCGCTATCTCTCCCTCACCACTCTCTTTCTTTATCTGAGACTGTAACACAAACCAGATTGGCCTTATCTGGCTTCTCTCTCTCACCACACACATGCTCACACACACACACACACACACACACACACTCCAACCTCCAGCCCTGATTCTCACTCCCTCACTTGCTTTTACATGTAAACACACACACACACACACACACACACACACTCTGCTAGAGCTCAAACATGCTATCAGGCTCAATCTGTGAGTGGATATGCCAGCTATTTCACTTAACCATGCGGGGTAAGAATGTTGGTGGTTATGGGGAGGAGGAGGAGGAGAGCGGGGGTGAAAAAAAAAAAATTTGGAAGAGGCGCGGAATATTTCACTTCAACCATGAATGCTGTGTATAGATAAGGAGCGCCTCACTCTGAGTGTGTAACTGTTTGTATATACGTGCTCGCACATGTGTGTCATTCTTGTAGAGATTTACCTCCGACACACTCGTTAATCACAGAATTCATTAGTCACCGAGTCTCTAATTGTTTACTTTCCCCTGCGGCGGTATTACACAAGGTTGCTGGCCCTCCCTGTTACAATTTTGGAAGAACATAATGGTAAATTAATTTTCCAGGTAGCTCCGATTCGATTAGTCATTTCTGAGTACACTCTATTAGCCGGGAAATTGTGCATTTGGAAGTCAGAATGGAGAGTTTGATCATGTTGCTTACCTGGAAAAAGAAAGAAAGAAAAAAAAAAGACAGAGAGGAAGAGACAGAAAGAGAGAGGAGGAAGAGGAGAGATGGAGAAATAAGCCTGAGGGATGAAGACAAACGCTCCGGTCGGCTCTCTCTCTGTGAGCCGCTCTATGAGAGGCAAGCGGTAAAACAAATTGATCCATTTATAAAAACCACAATCTACTAATAAAATCTAATTGATTCGCTAATTATTAGACGCATTGCAAGTGATGCAACTAAAACAAAACTAACAAAACAGACAACAGATATAAAAATGAAAACCCCAAAACACATTAGACTTATTAAACACATTACTTATTCCACTCTGTTATAAAGTTTTTTTTGTAATTTGTTTTGTACGGCACTCTATAATCACCAATTTCTACCATTTAGTTTTCTAGAGTTTTGATATTATTTTATTACGCAGGAGTGCCTCTCGCATTTACTCGGAAACACTGGAATGTACTCCAAAAAACAAAAAAGTGTTTAAAAAAAAGTGAAAGGACAGGTGACAACACCTTATTGTGTCAGGGTGAACTACTGCCTGGTGGAATCGAGGCCTTTGTGTTCTAGTTTTATGCTCTAGATCGTGAACTAGTTTCTGAAACTGAAACGGACTAATTGGGTTTCTCTGGGTGTCTGACATGACTCGTGTGAGAGAAAAAAGTGCAAAAAGCCTCAGTGCAAAGCTGCGTAAAGCCTCTTCTGCATGTCTGTATATGCACTATGTATGGACATAATGTATATGCATGTGTGTGCGCGCCAGCGTAAGTATGCGTGTCATTCGCTGTGTTTTTATGTGTCACGGCCCGAGTTGCATATGGATGAGCTAACAAGGGGGCAATCTGCGCTTCGAGGCTCACGTGCACACTCGCAAACACGCGAGCGCGTCCGCCACGTCTTTCACAATACTGAAATACAGATGCAATAGAGCATATCACAAGTGAACTTACTGAAACTATGCATTATAGATCAACACACTCTCTCTCTCTCACACACACACACACACACATATATATATGTATTCTTGTTCGTCCTCATTTCAATGAATCTCCACGCACACTCACATGCCAGATCACAAATGATGGGATTTAAACATCAACAGTATGAAATATTCATGTGTCAGTGCCAGCCGCTCGAGCAGAACTAACACCAAGGGGGATTTGCCTTCAGATCTGAGGATACTACTGCATTCATCCCTCTGTCTCTAACTCTAACTCTCTCTTTCTCCCTCTTTCTCTCTCTCTCTCTCTCTCTCTCTCTCTCTCCCTGTTGTGTTGCAAGCACTCGGAGCCATTGTCACGGTGTTGTGTACCAGTGTGTTCCAGGGTATTGTTCTAGTTTTCTATGATATCGCCTTTCCACTCTCAAGTGTTGTTATGTCTGTGTCTTAGACGAGGAGGGGGGGGGCAATGGATGACACCCTCCCTTCCTCACCCTTCTTCACTCTCTGCAGTCAACATGTGGGGACGACGGCAGGGGAGGGACTGGGCGAGAGAGAATGAGTAAGAATCAGAGTGAGAGAGAATACAGAGAACTGGGTGGTTTTCAGAGATTTTACAGCAATAATAACTAAAGCCAAGAGGTTAACAGAAAGAAATTAAACTTTATATCTTTGAAAGTGGTCTCACAGGTTTCTATATATTGCCAAATATATGGAGTTTAGGCAAGGAGTCAACATCATTAGCGCACTCAATTTCTGTTTCAATTTACTGAATCTACTCAGTATGAACGCTGCTTTCCAGGGAGTCCCGGGCACATACGTTAAACAAACAATAAAACACCAGCATTATAGCTCCCAGTGCTTAAAAAGCTGTATTTCGGGAAAATAACCCACCATAAGTAGCTATTTGGGGTGTTGTATGTCTTCAAAGTGCCAGTTATGGCACCTTTAAATCAATTTTGTGGCTATTTTGAAGGCGTAAGCAACACACGGGTCATTTTTAACTGGCACGACTAAAAACAATAACTATTACAGACACGAGGAAATGGCTTGTTCACTTCCTTAATGTGATGTAATTCCTGTTTAAACTGGATTTTTTTTGGACAGGACACAAGATAGTGAGTGATCATTGTAAACGAGTGAATAAGGAAGGAAAGGATAGTTAATTTGATCGGATAATCGGAGGGTGTGATGGTTTTATTGGTTAGTTCACATCTACTGGTGCAGGAATAAGTCACCGTTAAAGGTTTTACTGTTTTCCAGGAGGTGAAAATATTGATTTCACTGGTAGAAAATTGCGGCTGCACTGGTGTTAAACTTGGGAGATGTTGCACTTGTAGCCACGCCCCTTTCAGTGATGTCACAGTGCACTGATTATACATTGAGTAATACAGTTTTTTCAAAGAATTAAAACTATTGGATGGGATAAATACTATTTTTTGGGAGTTTCTTCCAGTATAATTGAGTATGATATCACTTTAAACAATCATATCAATTGCTAAATTGCATTGTTATCTTGCTCAGACTACTGGAAGTAGTCACAATATGTGCACTCAGTGTAAACACATCCAGTCAGTGGGGGTTATTGGGTAAAAATATGAATAATTCGAGGTCCAGCGGAGAAAGGATTTGGCTGAAAGTATAGTATTTTAATAAAAGTTTGAGGTGTTCTGGACAGAAAGTAAAAAGGTGGGAGGTATGAGGTAGAAAAGTTTGCTGGAGTCTTAGATTGCTCCGTGAAAGCAGGTGTGATGGAGTATACACAGATACAAAGACTGCCAATGGGGGTACGGGGGAATCAGATATGGGTCCAGTGGTCATCGTTCCTCCTGAGATTCATCCCTTTTTCCATTTAAAAGATGTGATTACACCGCAACAATGCGCGCCCACACTTTCACACACGCGCTGCCAGCAGTGGTGATCCAATTTAGGAGGTTAGAAGGGAGGGATAAGGAGATAGAGGGAGCAAAGAGGAGAGCGGAGGGGGTGAAAGGCAGCCATGTAGGAGAGAGATGCAACGGAGGAGGAGAGGAGGAGAGAGCGTTCTTTCTCTTTCTCTCTCTCTCTCTCTCTCTCTCTCTCGTTTGTCATTCTGTCGGCGCCGTATGCAGATGAGGAGCTAATATGATATCTCTGCTGAGCTGATGGATGTTTAAAATGATATGGCAACCCTGAGCAGCCTCGCCGCATGTTGCCTGCCAGGGATGGTGTGTGTGTGTGTGTGTGTGTGTGTATTTGGGTAAGTTGTAGTGTGTGTGTGTGTGTGTCTCAGTGAAAAATATATATCTGACTCATTGTTGCAAACTTTCACACAACTTCAGTTCTTTTAGTTACGCTTAAAGGAAAATGTTTATTTCTACAACCTGGGTTGTATTTCCATAGTTTTGGTCTTCATCCTTATCAATAAAAGAATAAAAGTCACTTTTTAAACAATACTAACTTGTAATTCTTACTTCAAACGCAACACACGTAGCTTAATCCTGAACTACGTTGTGGCTACAATCACGACGGATTCATTTCTATGAAGAACAGCACGAAACGTATTCACTGCCAGCCGCAAAGTGACCATATTGGCATGTCGGTCATGGCATTAATAGATGACATTAATATAAGGTTATAACACAGCAAGTGTTTGGATTAAAAGCTGTATAATTTTCAACTTGTGGAATGCTGCTTTTAGCCCGCTAGCCATGCTAGCACGCTGCTTTTCGCCCACTAGCAGGTCAAGTTCATTTCATCAGGAAAAGTCCAGTCTGGTCTTTGTTCATTTTTCCCACATTCAAATGGTATAAAAGTGACAACGCTAGTGTACTCTCTAAGTTAATTGATGACGGTGACATCACTAAGACCATGAGCAGTAAGACGGGTCGTAAACAAACCCAAACTGTCTGTTGTATGCATCCATCTCTGTTTAAAGATTGACTTCCTGGTTCAACTTTGACCTGTTGAACTTGCTGTAATTGATCTGCAATGTTTTTCAGTGCAGTGAAGGATTAATACCAACATTTCGGATGCTCTCACTTTCAGTTTTACCTCCAAATAAAATGGTTTAGATAATCTGCTGTAACTGTTGGCTTGTTTAAAACCTGTCAGAGCTTGTTTTTCTTGCCTCATTTTGTTGTGTCGCCGTATCCCCAGATCTTAGCTACTAATGTTTACAATATTATCATGTATCATCATATGTAATAGGAATGATGGTCAAATCTAAGTTGTAAAAGTTGTAAAAAGGATTATTTCCAGCACTTAAACTTAAACTTATATAAACATCATTTGTGTAGAAATGTTTTGGACAAGAGACTGAAATTGAAATACTTGTGTAGTGAGCTACAGTAAATATTCAAACTGCATCATATTCATCGTATAAGACAGATCTAATATTGTCCATTTAAAAAGTTTCCTCTAAGTTTGCGCATCTGTCCGTGAGCGTTGTTTCTACATTCCCATGGTGGTAATGAGAAGTGTGGGTGGCAATGAAGAGTAAGAGGAGGAGGAGGAGGAGGAGGGCAGGACTGGATTGGATTCTCCACACTTCATTAGTTAAAAAAAAAAAAAAAGTTTTATTTAAAACAAAGCCAGTTGTCCATTTGAGCTCTTTCACAGCCTAATTGATATTGATTTAGTGATTTGCTCACGGGTGATTTAAAAGCATGTTCGGAGTTATCGTCAATGCTGCTTTTTCCTCCGCTCTCTTTCTGTCTCTCTCTGAAGGCCTTACCGCTCCATCCTTCTGGTGGAAAAAAAAAAAAAAAGAAACATGTAGTCAGGAGGATTTTGCTTTCTGGCGAACTGTGTTTTCATCTCGAAGTTGACATCAAATGATGCTTAACATCCGTGGCTCTTTACAAACCGTCTCCACCCACTTTGTCATTTCATCACCATCACATTATTTTATGACATAATTGAGAAAAATTGAGGGAGATAATTCTCTTTTCTACCTAATTTCCCTCCGTGATCCCCCGGCTTGTCAGTGCAACAAATTAGTGAGTGGGTTATCTTTTTGGTTGTGGTCTCCTCGCACGCTACGATAGCGCTGATAGATCGTCACCATGCCCATAACTGGATAATGATAGTTATCATAAATGGTTAGCGGTTGGCTAAGTGAAGCATTGAGATCAATGGCAGTGGTGTTAGTGTTAGAATGAAGCAGGCCTTTTATCATGTTGATGGATGGCAGCCCTGTCTTTAATGTGACATGTTATGATCATATCAATTTGTCCTCAGTTCTCATCGACATCACTTTATTGCCTCTCCGTCTCTCACAGTCCATCACCCCTCACTGTAAATTCAGACTTGAAATGGCAGCGTGCCACAACGCTCCATAAACCAACCATTTCTCTTCCTTTACTACTTCCCTCGTCTCTCTTACACCTTTTCTCCTTCTCCTGTCTGGCTTTTTTCGCTCTTTCCGTGCCTTTAATCCACATGATTTCCACTCTATTTTGATACCTCTCTTTCTCTATTTACGTTCCTCCTCACCTCGCTCCTTGACAGGCATCGGCAGACAGCCTGAACGAAAAGAGTGAAGGAATCAGACTGGGATTAAAATGTAATATCAGACTATTAAAGAGATTAGTGGTTGACATTTCGGCATCTGAGCTACCCCCCAATCTGATGAACTGGCATTCATGATATTGATTTATTCCCCCAGCTTCTTTTATCGGTCCACATTCACATTGACAGCAACAGATCTGATATGGTGGCCTATTATGAGGCACCTTGTCATCGAGGCCTTGGCGCTAAGTAACCGCCAACCAGCTGCCAGGAATGATTTTGCTTTAGGGAAGTGAAGTTTAGGCTATTCATCATAGTTTTGAAAGAGCACCGACACGAGGACGGATAAGGACATGACTGCTTTCTGTTTCTCAAGTGGACAAAAGCAAGGTCCCGGTATTGAACCTGTTAATGAAAGCTTCAGATGGAACAGCATCGCCATAAAAGAGCGTTAATTATTTCCAATTATGACAAACCATCATTTCAGCTCAATTATGTTGCACATCCGTCAAGGCTAACAAGGTAGCAAGACGTGATTGAGGTTCCCTATTAGTCTCTCTGTCAACACCTTTACAAAGAGATATGAGCATCACAGGCCTGCGATCAAAGGAGAACATTTGTAACACTCAAATTCGTAAATATCTTTCCATTCACACATTTTTTGATCCGTTTGCTTTCACCTAATCCTGGCTCAAGTCTGTCATCCATTCGTTTGTCTGCCTCTCCACCTTTCCTTTGATGTATCAGCTAAACCCTCACCCCTCTCCTCTGTGTCTTGTCACTTTGATCCAAGTATTTTCAGGATCCTCACAATCAAGCAGCAGGCATCATGATTCGATGTACTATATGATGTGATGGTGAGATTAAACTTTAATGGTGGGCATCACAAAACAATTTAACTTTGGTAAAAAAAAAAAAATGGTTTATGCCATAGAAAATATTTGATCAATGGCTGGCAGGTGTTTGTTAAAGTAAAGGGACACCTCAAAGAGAGATCTGGTTTAACTAGAGGTAGTTTAACTATTGTGCTGGATGGGTTTTGCATTGTTTATTAACCAGCTAAGAACCACCAGGAATCATCAGTTAAACCAACAAAATTTGGAAAATGAATGTTGATTTGGACACATCCTACATTACTTTTGGTGTGTAATGTGGTGACCATTTACGGCCATCTGCCTTATCCGTTATATTTATACGAGAGAGGCCCCAAAAATTGAGAGCGATGGTCAACAAGAGATGCTTGGACACAGCCATAGAGAGTGGAGACGGCGCCAAACAAGGCGAGCGGCGAGTGGAAGGAAGTTCAACTCGTCCAAGATGGAAAATTCGTTAGTCAGCTCGAGGGCCGGAGGTGGATGGGGATGAAAGGGAAGCTTCCCACCATGTTTACCCCAGCAGCCCGTGGCTTCTTCTGGATAGGAGTAGAGCTAACCAGGGCCTTGGACTTTGCTCCTAGCTGGGTCTAAAGGTCTGTTGGGCGGCCGCAACATCTAGTCATGAGACTAGGGAGTAGAGTCCGGCGGTTGTGGTGGTGACAGCAGGGCCCACGGCGATCAAAGAGTCAAAGATTCGTTCTTCATCTTTGATCTGTAGAGCCTCCTGTGATTATTCCTGGTTTTCTTCCACAGTTGTGAATCTTCTCCCTTTTAGTTCAAATTTTAGTTTCACCAAGTTGTAAGCATACGCTATCTAGCAGCAAATCCAATAACTACACCCTACTCCCATGCTATCGATGGCCTCCGGGAGTTTATCCCCCTCATATATCAAAGCAGCTGAGGGTATTATCACTTACATGGTTCACAGATTAATTCAGTGGCAATACTAGTGGTAAAGATCAGTCAACGAGTTCTCATATCTAACAATAAAGCTTGTTTGTCAGGTCCAAAATTACACACATGACCATTTTCTCCAAGGTAACTTCTGTGGTTAAATTTAAGCAACAGATACTACTTGGTTGCCAAAGACAGACACTGTTAGCAACTAAGACTTTCTGCAGCAGTGTTAAAACATCAAGCTATGTCTGCCAGTGCTACCGAATGTATACATACAGTGTAGGATTTCAAAAAATAGTATCATTTTTATATTGCAGACAGTCTCATAATAATGAAATTCAATACAGTTCTTCATACTGCATTGATGTAATATATATAATACAGACTATGTAGAGTATATTTTCAGTTGTATGATATGGAATAAGCAACATATTCAGCAGAAGCTGATTTTCATACTGTAATCTGAACCTGATATGTTGTCAATGCAGCTTTCTGTTGTCAACTAACTTGTAGTAACATTTGAGTCATACAAATCATGTTTTTATGGGTTGAACTATTTATAGGTAAATATGCAAATTTCTTGCTAGTTTTTACCACAAGCTACTGGAAAGTTACCCGTTGCCTCCTCAGACGTGTGTATCTCTCATCTCACCAGAATAATTCAAAAACAAATAATACAAAAACATATCGAGAGGAGATATTTTTATATGATTTTGTCCCAAACGCTTCCTTGAAGCCTCCGTACTTCCTGAAGCCACACGGCGACAAAGAGGAGCGCAAAAGTTTAGTCTTTAACAAAAAAGTTGGAAACAGTCGACTTTATTCTGAAATTTAAAATAAGACCATTTGATATAGTCAGTATGTTAAATATTCTTCATCTAGCCCTACTTTTCACATCTTATTTATCCCTCTATTTTGTTTCCTCCAGTCATTCTCCCATGTTCACTTTGATCAATCTTATCATCCGGACACCCAGTAATGGTCCTGCTCTTGGCTCTGCACATACTAGCATCATATCCATCGCCCCAATCAAAACCTTAATGTATCTCAATTTAACCACTGTTGTAACACACACATGCATGCATCTCTCTCTCTCTCCCTGATCCACACACACACACACATGCACAGTTTATTGTGTTGCGAGCAGTGACGGGTCGGGGAGGGCGGCATCAGTAATGCGTGACGCGTGCCTCCATAACGCCAGCCTCATTTGCATGTGTGAGGAGGTCTGGGCTAATGGAGCTGATCTGTTGCGCTGTTATTAAATGGGGAAAGAGGAGGGGATGCAGGGAAGGTGGAGGGGAAGGGGGGGGTTATTATTAAAGAGGAGGAGGAGGAGGGAGAGACAAAAAGAGGGGAGGTCTTCTCTCCTCTCCCATAGGCATGATGGATGATTCAGGAGTCTCTCCTCCACTGAGTTAAGGTTGTTGTACAATTTGCGTTGGTCACACAGTAACACACACACATACACATGCAAACATAGCAACTGTGTGTGTACGTGTGTGTACGTGTGTGTGTAAGTGTGCTGCGTCCAGGCTGCATACCCTTTGAATATCACAAGGTAAATGAGGCCTAACATACTACTACCATTTCTCCCTTTTGTTCACCCTTTACCACGCAGGTCGTTTCTCTCGCTGCCTTTAAATGTCCTCAATATGTCACATATCCATGCATGAACGCATGCATCCCCGCTGATGCACGGGCACTTACTTACGTGCACACACACACACACACACACACACATACACACAGTGAATGAAGCCTGTTGAGGCACTTGTTTCAGAGTCTTTTTATAGCGCACATATGCACACTGTTACTGCTGTGTATTACATTGTGATGGCCATTTCCCAGCAATTCCAGCATCAAACTGTAGTCGTTCTGTTTGAATTGCTGACTGAATAGACTGTAAAATAATATTTTATTATTACATGAATCATGTATAGTTTCTATTCTGAAATCAACAATATTCTAAAGTAAATCTTGCTGGTTTTTTTGGAGGAAAATGTGTGGATTAAGCCTTCTGCTTGAAAAAATACAGTATTTATTTATACATCCCGAAGTGCTGAGTATTGAAAACTGTCCCAAATGTTTGCATCAAATTCTTGGTTAAATTCTTCGGCTTGTTTACTTAGTTTTTCATCATATATTTTCAAAAATAAACATTAACATTGATTCCTTGAGCAGTTTGTTGTAGTATTTTGCAGATTTAAAAAAGCTTATGACATGTTTTTTATTTCTCAAACTAACGATTTGATGATCAAAAAATTATTTGACAAAATAATCTTAACTTAGGGTCCACTACTAGCTTTTTGTTGAGCTTGTTCTGTCTCATGATTTTAATCAGCAAACTCCATCCACGAACGAACCCCTGTGAGATGTTCAAAGCTCGGGAAAAAAGCTTGTAAACGGACCTTGAATGAGGATTATTTTGTCAAAATACTATCTCCAAGGTCAAAACTTGAACTGTCAGCATGTGAAAAAGTATTGTTTTTGTATCCGTACCGAGAGTCAGGCGTAAAATTGGCACCGGTATCAAAAAATTCAAATAATATGCAGCCTTGCTCTTCAATATCAAACACTCAACAGCGCCCGTGGTCAGCCTTTAATTAATTAAATGTCATTTATAGTTTACATCCATAGCAGCTTCTCACAACACTCCTGCAGCTCAATCAGCTCCTGACTTTGCCAAAAAAAAAAAAAAAAAGGCTGAATGCATTGCTTCTGAGCTTCAGAGCCTGTAGGTGGACGATAGCATAACACAGAAGTAGCACATTTAGCCATTTTGTGGCAAAACCATGATTTTCTTGGAACAAAATTAGATGGACAGTAGAGAAGTGGATTAAGCCGCACGAGTGGTTTGAGAAGTTTTTTATGGACATTGTAGTACTTTTGTTTCATACTGTGAAAAAAATCAATGAATGCATGAACAAGTCTCTTTGCAGGCGCCTTTCTAGTGTAGATTATTGGTGGCATACCCCTTTAAGATCTCAACAGTGTCAAATACATGAATACATATAGCAATATGTGCTATGATTAACCGTTGAGTCACTCCGAGTTTTGTCTTTCCCGATGCACCATGAACGCAGCATCAGTCAGAGGATGATTAATGAAGCGGCAGCTCGTCGGTGTCGCTCAGGTCTCGATGTCGTCCAATCCTCTTACCCCCTCAGCGCTTTGGCACGACCGTCTACAAGACACATCCTCCAATGGGAGAGTTTAGATCCATCTGGAGGCGGGCCAGCCAGCCAGCCTACGTCTGACATCATCTTAAGACCTGGCAACGGTTCGGCGGAACGACACTAGCTATCTCACACGCTCACTCACACTTACACACACCTGGGACGGAGAGACGCGGCTGAGACGGAGAAAGAAGTGGGAAGTTTTTAGAAGGGTGTGAAAGTCGAGCGTGCGGATGTGTTTATCGGTGTTTAAAAGATATGTTGCGTGTTCGGGGTGTGTTGATTGGTTTGGGGATTGTGGGTACAGCGTGTAAAAGCGGGTTGTGTAGATGTGAAAAGCGGGACGGCAGGTGCAGAAGGAGAGAAGTGTTAAAAAACTGGAGTGTTAGAACGACACAGATGGGCCGCCGAGAGGAGGATGACGGAGGAGAGAAAATCATTTTGGAACAGAAAGAGAGACCAAGCTAAAGCTCTCTCTCTCTCTCTCCAGGCTTTTAGGAGGATAAAACATCAAATATATCCACAATTATGATACAACAATTATGATAACTCATTAATAATATAGCTTGCTTTGCACTATTTTCTATCGTAACTGAATATCTTTCTGTTTTGGACAGTTGATCAGACAAAACAGGCTATTTTGAATTTGCAATTTCTGTTGTCTGCTGGGGGGAAACTGAATTCTTAGTTTATGAATAAGCAGCTGCATGCATGTGCTTGACAAAGTCTTCAGAAAGTATCACTGTTGCAACAGTGCAGCAGGATGAAAGAGAACAAATCAGTCACAGTGATGCGTCCTTTATCTGATGGTTGCTTCACCCAAATTGCAAAAGAAAACCCCCCAAAAAACCACTCATTTTCTTTCTACCTCTAGTGGTTTCTATTGGTTTTATGCAGAAAAGTGAAAAGACACATTTAAACAGTCTCAACAGGTTGTATGAAGCGCAGACCAACTATTTTCATTTGAGACTTATTTATTTTAAGAAGAGGAGTTCTAATGAAAAACCGACAAAGTCTGGTAACAGGGTCATTGTTTCTGGGAAGTGATGCTGCCACTGAATTTGTTTACGTTTCCTTTTTTTTTTTTTTTTTTTTTTAATTCCGTGAGCAATGGAAACTAAATGTCATCTACCTCCCTTGTATTGGGCGGAGCTGTGAATCTTAGAGACAGATCTGTCAAAACCTGGACAGATAGATTCAAAGTCCCAACTAAAAACTGTGACTAAAATGAAGAATAGTGGCTTTTAGAGGAAGTCTAAATGTGTTGGTCTTCATAAAACTGAGATAAAACGCAGACTGAACCGCAGAAAACCAGAAATGATTCATGTAAACACAGGTTTTGCTCTACCCAGGTTACTGCAGTTCATGTGAACTTGTTTTTTTTTCCCGTAACCTGATTTCTCTCTGTAACCTGGTTTCTTGTGTCATTGATAATGGGTTAACACCAGTCCCATAAGGATTCAACACAGCATGTTGTGTTTCACACCGTGATAGAAGCATCCACGTCGCTTCCAATATATCTTTGTCTGTGTGTGTTTATAAGAAACAGAGCAAAGGAGGAGGGGGGGGGAATCACTTTAAAAAGCTCTAACGTGGGAATGCTCTTGTCATCGATGGTGTTCAGTAGTGGCGTGACAGCTGGCTCATAGTGTCTCCCATCATGTAGCACTAATACAGCGTGTGTGTACGTGTGTGTGTATGCTTGTGTCAAGTCTTCTGTTAATCACAATGTGTCCAAATATGCCTGTGGTTCTCGCCGGGTCCTGCCACCTGCTCCGTCTTTGCGGCGACTCTGGCACCGTCGCCCCGAGGACTCCCTCATGTTTCATCTTCGTTTTACGTCTCCGCCAGGCCTGCAGCGGCCGGCGCGAGAGGCCTGTAGGAGTGTGTGCTCGGGTTCACACGCGTCGCCAAAAAGCTGTCCGTCATGAAGCATAAGTCTGGCTTGTTTCCACCTGGATGCTGTTTTCCCATCTGTCTCTATCCCAGTGATCAATTCTGACCCAAATCTTGTCGGCTCGACTTATGCAGACCAACTAGGGGCAATTGATACGCTAGAAATCATCCCTAAAAGGTTTTGGTTTTCAAACAGAATCATCACTTACACCTTAATAAGACATGTTTATTTATTAAGTAGCTCTGTAGTAGACCAGCTAATGAGATTCTGGTCACAGTCAGTCAGTATAATGGAAAATGTTAAAAGGAGAAAATAGGTGCAGGCCTAAAAATGATCTCTTATGCAATGATAAAGTCCCTGCAGTCGTTTTTTTTTTAAAGGATTTTCATATGGTAATCTATGACATTTCCACACAAACAAATGTCTGTTTTGATCTTCTCAGTGACTATCAATGATGCAGCCAATAGCTTGTTTTCAGTCCTATAAAAGCCGTGTGTTCCCAAAAAGTTAATTTTTCATGAACTGCAACAATCAGTCTTGTTTTAAACTTTGTGCCATCCAATTAGATTTTAATGTGTTTTCAGAGAAGGCAGAGAATATCCCCATGCTGGATTTTAGCTTCCAAACTTTAACCAGACTGTTGACCTCGGGTCAATTTTGACCCGGGAGGACAACAGGTGCTGTCATCAAAAAAATTGAAATGGTTTCAAAACAGTATCCTGACTGAGAAATGATGAATTATTTTAACCATAGTTGAGATCAGAGGAAAATATGTTGATGGATTATTTTTTTGATGACAGCACATAGTGACACCTGTTGTCCTCTTGGGTCAAAATTGACCCAAAGACAACAGGAGGGTTAACCGACTGGGCAGAAAACTGTCAGTTTCAGCTACAATGTCATGATCAATTAACTACTCAAAAAACAGCTGTCTGTTTTGATCTTCTCAGTGACTATCAATGATTCAGCCAATAGCTTCTTCATGAGAAATTTTAAGATGTTTTCAGTCCTATAAAAGCTGTGTGTTCCCAAAAAGTACATTTTTCATGAACTGCAACAATCAGCCTTGTTTTAAACTTTGTGCCATCCAATTAGATTTTAATGTGTTTTCAGAGAAGGCAGAGAATATCCCCCTTCTGGATTTTAGCTTCCAAACTTTAACCAGACAGTTGTCCTCGGGTCAATTTTGACCCGGGAGGACAACAGGTGCTGTCATCAAAAAAATTGAAATGGTTTCAAAACAGTATCCTGACTAAGAAATGATGAATTATTTTAACTATAGTTGAGATCAGAGGATGGATTATTTTTTTGATGACAGCACATAATGACACCTGTTGTCCTCCCGGGTCAAAATTGACCCGGAGACAACAGGAGGGTTAACCGACTGAGCAGAAAACTGTCAGTTTCAGCTACAATGTCATGGTCAACCAACTACTCAAAAAACAGCTGTCCGTTTTGATCTTCTCAGTGACTATCAATGATTCAGCCAATAGCTTCTTCATGAGAAATTTTAAGATGTTTTCAGTCCTATAAAAGCCGTGTGTTCCCAAAAAGTACATTTTTCATGAACTGCAACAATCAGCCTTGTTTTAAACTTTGTGCCATCCAATTAGATTTTAATGTGTTTTCAGAGAAGGCAAAGAATATCCCCATGCTGGATTTTAGCTTCCAAACTTTAACCAGACTGTTGACCTCGGGTCAATTTTGACCCGGGAGGACAACAGGTGCTGTCATCAAAAAAATTGAAATGGTTTCAAAACAGTATTCTGACTGAGAAATTATAAATTATTTTAACTATAGTTGAGATCAGAGGAAAATTTGTTGATGGATTATTTTTTTTGATGACAGCACATAATGACACCTGTTGTCCTCCTGGGTCAAAATTGACCCAAAGACAACAGGAGGGTTAACCGACTGGGCAGAAAACTGTCAGTTTCAGCTACAATGTCATGGTCAATTAACTACTCAAAAAACAGCTTTGATAAACATTCTCAATAAGAAACTCTACACACATTGTTAAATATGCATTTAAGTTAATCTGATATTTTTATATTATTTTATTTATCTAAAGGGGGGAATATTCTCAACCTGTAAAGGAGGATTCAACCTGCCTGTTTATATAAAATAACCAGAGCTTTGTGCTTTTTCACTGGACGGCAAAATTAAAAATAGAAGAACTATGTATGCAAAGTGCAGCTCAGCTTTATTATTATAAATAGAATAAGACCTGAGCAGTTAGCATCAGCAGCCACCGTGACTGAAAACACAAAAAAAGAAAAGAAAATTCCCACAGCTCAGACTGCTCTGACTGTGTTTGACTGACAGGTCATTTCTGGGAACAGCGGTGCAAAAACAAACAACACGAATGAGTTGTTATAGTTCCAAATAAAGAGATTAATTTTTAAAAAACAAATCTTGAGCATTGAAGCGAAGGTTTCAAAATGCTATGTGAAACTCTCACTCTCACTTTATTTTGGGGGGGGGATTTTTTGTTGATTCATCGAGGCACTGAAACGTCCTGCTGTGAAACAGCAAGAGCGCGATATAAGTGGGGTCATTTCACCCTATTAGTCAAATTTCATTTGTTTTGACAAAAGAAGATGACTTTATAGAGTGAAAATGAAATGAAATTACTTTATCAGATTGTTTTGTCAGGTCAGAGGAGACGTAGATGTATAATTGTGGTGTTTTTTTTTCTCCTCAACTGTATGAGAGGAGCTGCTCAGTGCTGTCTTTAGTGTCATCAGACTCATAAAAGTTACTGTAATGAAGTTTTATCAGGTTCTTTATAGCTGAGCTGACTGTTTCTGTTACATTTAAGCTGCAGGAAAATGTTTTAACATCCAGCTGTAATATGTGAGTTAATAAGTAATAAGAAATGTCTAGTGTAAATGTTTTGCATGTATATATGTATGTAGATTTGCGAGAGATAGTGTGTGTAGTAGAGTTCTGTGTGTAAGAGTTTAAGTGTGTGTTCTTTCTGCATGTGTGTGTGTGTGTGTGTGTGGTGTGTAAACCTGTGAGTGCGTGCAGTGTGTGTTTGATGTTCCATTTATCCTTTTTCATAATTCATGGCATTGGGAAAATGGACTGAAGCGGAGGTGGCTATCGTGTGTGTGTGTGCGTGTATGTATGTATGTATGTGTGTGTGTGTGCGTGTGTGTGTGTGCGTGTAGCAGGATAACAGGATGAGCGTTCTGTGGTCGGAGATGAAATAGACAAGAGTGTGTCTTTGAAATGCAAAGAGTGGTGATAGCAGTGATTGGCCACTGTGTTGAGGAGGAGCGAGGAGTTTTTTCTCCGCATTTCATCATAATACACACACACACACACACACACGCACACACGCATACACACACTCTGGTTACTAATGACAGCGTTGCTCATTTATTATTATTTTATTTACCTCTGTGACATAAAACCCGGACTAATTCGGTGTAGCTCTGGAGGGTTTTGTGTGTGTATGTTTGTGTTTTTGTGTGTTGCACTGAGTAATGCTGGCTCTCACACACACACACACACATACACACACACAGAGTGTCTAGTGGTGGGACCTTGGGACCAATTTATTTACATGCAGTGGAAGAGGAACAGAGGATTGGAGGAAGGGATAAAACAAAAAAGGGGAAGGAGAGGAAAACAGCAGGGAATTAGAAAACCCAGTGGAATGAAGAAGTTTCTCTACTGTTCCCAAGGACAGACAAGACCAATTTACTATTTAGATGGTCCAGTGTGTGTTTTGCTTTGCCAGTATCTTATGATTTGTATCATATTTCCACAAATATTGCCGTCATTGGCGCCCAGCTGTTTAAAATTCAGTTACTACAATGTTAAGAGCTGCAGTGCCATATTTTCAATTTTGGAAACAAGGCTGCTGTAAACATGGCATCACTAAAAAATGATGTAATCATAGTCTGGGGGAAAAATGACTTACTAAGGTAAAAAGGTACATTCTCAGTGTAAACATTTTCTGAAAGGGGATCAGTTACCATAGTTTTCCACATTGGCCCCTCGGTGGCTGAAAACTTTTTCAGGTCATTTCTCTGACTTTTCTCTTATAGATAATCACATCTTTTTCATCTTTTTGTGTTTTTTATCTGTTTTTTTTTTTTTTTTGGTGTATATATTTCTACAAGGCAATGATGGGGATTAAGGTTCAGAGCTGTCTTATGGTAGTCGTTTGAATATATCTTTATCTTCGATTTTTACTTACTGTGCAGTTTCTCTTTTCGGTTGCTAATCTCCCAGATATTCCTGATTTTATTTTCAAGTTATAGATTTGAACAAGCAAGCAAAGTTTATTTAATATAGCACCTTTCACAAACACCAGTTACAAAGTGCTTCACAGTCAAAGAAATAAAAAAAAATAAAATAAAATCAGAATAAATGCAAAACAAAGACACCAGATAAACTATACAAGGAGAGCAGATGAAATAGCTCATACTACCCAAATGCCTGTCTGAACAAATGGGTTTTTAGCTGCCTTTTAAAAGAGTCTACATTATCCAAGGACCTTAAGCTTGTTGGGAGACTGTTCCAAAGCTTAGGGGCTGCTGACTGGAAAGCATGATCCCCCCCGGGTCTTAAAACGTGTACGAGGTACACTTAGAAAGTCCTGAGTGGAGGATCTAAGAGGTCGACTAGTGGTGTAGGGGTGCAGAAGGCCCGTTATGTACTGTGGAGCCATGAAGGGCTCTGTAAGTGAGCAACAAAATTTTAAAATGAATTCTAAAATTTACTGGAAGCCAGTGCAGTGAGATTAAAATACAAGTTATATGTGACCATCTGTTGGAGAGTGTTAAAAGCTTAGCAGCAGCGTTTTGGACAGTTTGTAGGCGGTGTATGGAAGATTTATTAAGACAGGTAAAAAGAGAGTTACAGTGTGATGAGATAAAAGCATGTATTAACATCTCCATTTAATTTCTTGATACCACAGACCGGAGTTTGTTTCTCAGGTGAAAGAAACATGATCGAGTTAGCGACTTAACATGCGTTTCAAAACTTGAGGGTTGGGGTGTTAGCAAGTTGGGGCGAGTGGGTCAAAGTGGTTATGAAACGTCACCATTGGTGGGAACGGGGTTGGAAAAATAATAAGCGGGGACAAACAGTATATCGCTATATTACATCATCTTGCTGCAGCTGCACAGTTTGCATATTTTGTTTTTAAAAAAGTAGTAAAATCCATACTAATTTTATGACACACACACAAAAATAAATAAATAAATAGATAAAATCTAGACCAAATAATCAGTAGCTGCTTAGGATAAAAGTTTGTGGTCAATCTTTCACCTCCAATATGGAGAACATGCCTTACTGGTGACCATACTGACACCAGTATGTCATCAGCATAAAATGAGAGAATCAGTGTCCCCACTTTGAGACACAATATAAGTGATATTTAAGATGAAAAAAAATGTTCGCTTTTTACTTATGTTTTATTCTTTTTCATTATAAATTGATTTAATATCATATTTTTCATGTTTTGGTTAATATTTTTTATAACAATATATATTTTTTTAATGTTTTAAAAATGTATTTTTCTTCTTGTGTTACAGGCAGGACGCCAGTGACCTCTCTGGACCGATACAAAGGTACAGTTACACTTCGTCTTGTCTTTTTCTTTTCCTTTTTACCTCCCACTCCTCCTCCTTCCCTTCGACCTCATTCTCAATGAGGCAGAGTATCTCCAGGCTTCGGGCCAAACACTGACTGCATCAACAATTATTTTAGCTTCAACACTGGAGCGGTGTTGAGAGGAGGGGGGGGGGGGGGGGGGGGGCTTGGGGTACAATGTAGAAGGACAGGAGGAAGATGAGACAGGTGGTGGGTATGGAGAGACAGAAATGAGGGGCGAGAGAAGAGGGAAATTGGAATGGAGAGATGTGACGCGGCTCAGATCTACGGCCGAGGAGGGTCATTAAACTAAACCCTTCGGCGACAGAGCGACAGATCAAGCGAGGGGAGGGGAGAAGGGGAAAAGAAGGTTTAAATAAGAGCTGATCTTAAAATAGCAGTACCTATTTCTCATCTGAGGCAGAGTTAACAGGAAAAGGACGAATATCCTGCCCTGAAAACCATCACTTCCCCCCCTCTCCCGCCCACCCATTCCTCTCAACAGTAGGAACACTTTTCCACCTGTTTGACCCACCATACATTATAAGAAGACTCATAAAGAGATATAATACACCTACAATGCTTTATGATCAGAGATCATTCTTACTGTTTTAACAGAATATTCCAATTTGTATGAGCTACAAGTGCAAGAGTTCATAACTGGTTGTTACAGATCTCAGTAGTGTCTCATAAACATTTATAGGATCCATAATGCATCAGCAGGCATTGTTATAACTGTGGTCATTGGCCATTATAATTCTGGATGACATCTTGCTACCTATACTATACATAACATTTAGTTTAAAGTTGTATTTTGTCACATTTTTAAAAGGTCACTTGTGTATTTTCTCACCTACCTCCAGTTATATCCAGTCATACAGGCAGTTGTTGTTTTATTTGCCAAGAATTTGAGTTTTTAACTAATTTTTACTGCATAAATAGTCCCTAATATGACAACTGTTGTCTATAGGTCAGCACAGAGCAATACCGCTGCTGGGAAAATATGTTGTTGTTGAATATTTCAAATGTAATTTTTTAATGTCTTGAGCACCGCAAACAATAAATCTCACAGATGGAAATATTTAAAACCTCAGCACATGAAACCAAAACTATCTGCATGGATACCACTAGGAATTTGAGTGAACCAACCCTTTAAATGCTTGAAACTCACACGACCTCGTATTCACATGCAGCGAAACACAAAGTGATTGTGACTGAATGAAGTGTTGTATGTCAGTTTGATTGCAGAGGATACATAAGCTGCAGGTTGTACAAATAGTAAATAACCTTTCTGAACTATATCCTTGCTGGTGCATTCAATGACACTCTGGAATTTTGAGAGGCGGTTGCCCACAAGCAGAAAAAATCACATGTAGCAGGCAAAACAATAAGCAAACATAAAAGAGGAAATTGTAAATGTTGTCTCTTCAGCTTCCTACAATCACAATAATGTAACTTTGAGCGTAAAAAAAAAAAAAAAAAAAGACAAAGGTGACAAAATGTTCCCTGTGATGGATCACCTATCTCCAGCGAGTTTTAAGTCTCTTCGAGCTGATTCTCATTCTGTGATGAAATGAACTGAATCTAATGGCACCATGGGAAAGGAAAGAAATCCATTTAAAAAACGTACGGTATGTTTTGGAAAAACGCTCGGCAGTAATGTAAAGAATATGAGATTTTAATGGGCTGAATGCCAGATCACTGATGTAGCCCTTTAAGTAACCCAGTAGCTCCAAGAATTCAACTTTTTATTTATTATTAATGTTTTTATTAATTTAGCCTGGTTGCCTTTATCTTAAGCAGTGCAGGGAGGAAGATGAGGTATGAAACGTGCTGTAGCGCAATAATCGATAGATATTATTGACCTTTAATGATGGCTCCTTCATATATCACTACACCTACCTGACAGGCGAACGCAGCAGGTAAATCAACTCAGATCAAAAACGAGATTTCAGCACAGAACGAGAGGCCGCGGAGAGGAAGAGGAAGCAAAAACACAGGAGGAAGAGAAAGAAGACGATGAGTGTGGCTGTGAATAATTAGGCAAAATAGTTTCCTTTTGTTTTTCTCTCTGATTGGAGAAAATAGGCGAGGCTGTGACTGTCGCATGAGCTCACGCACACACACACACACACACACACACACATGCACACACATATGCACACACATGCGAACGCTGCGTGTTACACACTAATCCGCCACACAGCTGCGTCATTCCCGAAAATGTGTGTTTACTTCCTCTCCCTTCACCACTGCCGTCACCACCGCCGACCCCCCACAATCCCCTGCAAACACACACACACACACACACACACACACACACACACACTCACACACACACACACACACACAATCACACAAAAGAGAACTGGGCGTATAATTTGATCCTGTGCGCTCTCCTCCTCTAATGAAGCTCTCTGGCGGTTTGACTGACACCCGGCTCGTTATTTTAGCGTCTGTTTTGGGCCGGGAGGAGGAAGAGGAGCTGAAGGAGGAGGAGGAGGAGGAGGAGGAGGAGGAGGTGGTGGGAAGCGGTGCAGGGGAGGAGGATAGGGTAAGATTGGAAAAGTGGAAACAAGGGAGCTGAAAGAGAGGATGAGGGAATTTGGGATGGATAAGGGGAAGACAGGAAATGAAAACGGGGCTCAGTATACGGAGTAGGGATGGAGGAAAAAGAGGATCATGGGAGTTATAGTGTGCAGAGAAAAGGAGTGTGTTGGAAATAAAAGAGGGAAAGAGTTTGAAAAAAAAAAGAGGACAACAGCAATCAAGAGAGAAGAAGACAGTTTGGGAGGAGGAAGAGTTGAAGCCGGAAACAGGGGTGATAAAGGGTGTGAAGGGATCATGTGCGTGTGAGTGTGTATATGTGTCTGTACGAGGGTGTGTGTGTGTGTGTATAATAGCAGGTCTTTGTGCTGATAATGTGCTTTGAAGGCACACAGCTGATAATTAGCGAGCGTGGCTCCACGGATGCCTTTCAGCATCAGTCATTATGAGCCGCAAACCTACTATTGGCTCTGACATGACCTCCTGAGACGGGGAGGACGCCTTCACGTGGAAAAAAAAAAAAAAAAACAACAAAAAAAAAACCAACAAAAAAACACACAAATCGGCGTAAACAAGCGTTGATTAGCGTATGAATAGCATCAGCTCACGAGTGGAACAGATACAACAGCGCTCGAAAGGCCTCAAGTTCCTCTTTGGCAGGGCTGCAGGTGTGTGTGTGTGTGTGTGTGTGTGTGTGTGTGTGAGATGCACAAATGCACACACACACACACTTCCTGTTTACAGAGCCAGACACACATAGACAGCAGAGACTATAATTACAGGGATTCACACAATGTGGCGTCCCGGTACGCTGCGTCCGTTATTGCCTCCCCGGTTGCCACATGACAACTGCGGTCCCTCGCTACAGCGACTGCTCAGCGCGCCGCTTCTGGCCCCGCCTCCACCCAGTATTCCCACATCTGAATATTTATGAGAGGGGGGGAAAAAACTGGCTCACTACAGTCAGAAGACACTAGCTGGAGTATTCTGCCTTCTCGCCAGTGACAGTTATCAGTGTTAAAGGCTACTTCCTGAGCTCTAATTTATCCCCCAGTGAGAAAAATGTCCAGCAAGAGCTACAATCTGGAAGACGCCTTTCCTTTAAAAACGCTCCACCGGCAAAAAAAAATGCTGGGTCATGATAGCGAGGAGGTCTTTTAGCACCAGGATACAACAAAAAAAAGACTATCGGGAAGATGATGCCATATTTTGTGCAAATACAGTACACGCCGATGATGTCACAGGCCTGATAACAGTCTCCTGTTTGTTTTCTTATTCTGCCAGTAACTCAAAATTTAGTCATTTCCTTCGTCTCAGGGGAAAAAGAGGAAAGAAAAAGAAGGAAGGAAAGCCGTCGTCTCTCTTCTTCTCTTGTTCTGACAGTTAAACACAGGCTGTAGAGCAGCAGGTGAAGAGTTTGGTGTCAAGCTGAAGGGCGCTTAAACGATCAGGTCACCTAAACGAGAAAGTTTTAGAGATATTTGTCTCTAAAACATGAGTATGACTCTTCAGTCTTGACCTTGGGATCTGTACTATCTCAAGGTCCACTTGTTATACGTTTCAGGGCTTTCGACTACATCCAACGGTGTAAATAACTGTTCTATTCGCTAAGGAAGACAGCAAATTTGTGGTTGAAATCTCTGGAAAAAGCAACTAATTAGATCTTAAATTATTTAGTAACAGTTATCTAAAAGATTTATTGCCACTTTAACTCTGAGTAAAGTTATTTATGGTTGAAACGCACCAAAAAAAACCCCAATAAAACACACCTCAGAGTGTTCAACCAAATGTCACCACGTTTCAATTGGATTTCTAAACTAAAGCACATCAAAAGAGGCTTCAAGCTAATCAACGACGGTTGACGCTCTAACTTGTGAATTGTGGTGTGTTTCAGTCTCAGATATCTGATATGGTAATACAGTTTTTTTTTTTTTAATTTTATTGTGAAAACTGTTGACAATGAGATGTGTGAATTATCCAGAGAAAATGAAATTCCGTTCACTTCGACTGTTTCGGAGCGGAGACAGAAATCTAAAAACTCTGTATCTGCATGGTTAGATCAGACATAAGTGAGGAGATCTTTTTTGGGTCATTTGGGTGAACTGATGCCCGTCTGCCCTCGTTTTCCCACCTGGTCTCAGGCTTTGAACGTCACATGTCCCCCTCCCCCCCGCTCCCCCCTTGCCTCTCTTCCAATCAGGACTGTCACGGCAGGAAAAGTGGGATTAAGATTCTCGTTGGGTTTTTAATTGTGCGAGGCTGTGCTGGTGTCATGCCCGCTGTTCATTCATTTTTCATCCAAACACATGAATTATGAAGAGCTGCTAATGACGGGGAGGGACAGAGGAGGGAGGAGGGAGCTGAGGAGAGGATGTGGGGGAGGAGAGGAGGGGGGGGGGGGGGGGAAGGGGAGGAGGGGGTCTGCAGAGAGCTGGACAGACTTTCTAGACATCTTTTCTTCCTTCACTTTCTTCATAATCTGTCTTCTCTCTCAGGAATGTCTTCGTTCTCTCTGTGAGTGACACGGACAGGACACACACACACACACACACACACACACACACACACACACGCACACGTAGGTGCCAGGTGAACATACAGTGGATCGGGAGGGGCTTATTTCAGTGTGTGTGTGTGTGTGTGTGTGTACATTGACCTGGAACACATTGGGTACTGAGGGAGTAAAAACTATTACACACACACACACACACACACACACACACACACACACACACATTCACATGCCACTGGTCTCAGAGCCTTTATTAAGGCTGTTATATCCTCCCATAAAATCAATAATTATAATCATACTTATTTATTTATTGCCATACTATATTGAATTATTACAGGAATGTAATTATGTATTCTTTCTTTATTATATTTTATTATTTTATTTTATTTTAATATTTATTTTTAATGTATGGTACATATAGTATATTGTTATTTTATGTATTTTATGTATTAATTCATCCTTATTGGTTATTATTGTATAGAAATACTGCTGCTACTTCTAGTACTAATAATAATAATGATAAGATTAGTATTTAATATGATAATTGGACTAAATTGGACATCCTAGATGGCAGTGAGGTGACAGACGTTGCCATGGTTATCAGATACACGTCGTGACCTCTTTGTTCTGTTGACACACACACACACACATACACATGTATGGAGACGCACGTTTTGTCACATCATCCATCCTTCTGATACACTGCTGGTATGAGAGCAGATTCATCCAAACCACACACACACACACACACACACACACACACACACACTCGGAGCGCCATGCCCCAGGGTTTTCTGGGATAGTGGAGTGTTTTTTTTCTTCCAGCTGATGCTCTCTGAGGTGGGAGGGGGGGGGGGGGGGGGGGGGGGTTGGCGAGGAGGTGTTCAAGTTGAGGGTGTGTCTTCTTCTTTACATGGCAGTGCTTCACAAAAACATAAAAACAATATTTATTTATAACACTTGTTATTTTATCGCTGTACATTCATCGTAATCCGGTTCCTGATTGCACGCTCGCTCTCGCTAGCGACTTCTACCCCAGCAGAAACCTTGTTGTTGCCATAATTAATCATTATCATATTAATTCCGAGGCGTTTGTATGATTACTATACCACTCGGAATAAAAAATCACACTGGTTGTTTTTGTTTATTAAATCACTTCCTCAAGCAAAAAATAAAACCCTTCAATAACGACGGCGTGATGTGGAAAAATATCTTTTCATTTGCTCTGTTTCATTTACATTTGCTCATTTCCACATTTGTCTGTTTCTGTATGAGAGCACATATTCGTGTTTGTGTGTGTGTGTGTGTGTGTGTGTGATGTTAGGGAAACTCGGTGTGACGTTTTCTTTTTTGTGTGTGTGTGTGTGTGTGTGTTTTTTTTTTCCACCTCTCTCCTTTTTTTTTGAGAGGCTCCAGATGGCTGAGAGACAGGTGAGCCAATTAGCGAGTCTCACTACACAGCAACATCATCACACCGGCGGAGCACGACAGCCAAACACACACACACACACACGCACACACACAACATACCAGTGTTAACATTACCACCATAATGCTCTGATGTGTCTCTCGGTCCGTCAATACGCCGTCATGAGCCCGTCGATGTCGTTGTGGATATGAAATTGATTTTACAATATGTAACGGTGTTGGGAATGATGACAAATGATCCTCTAATTTTAGCTTATTACGGCTGCCTGCAACATACAGTTGCTGTGTGCCTATAGTGTGGCCCATTATGCATGTTTTATACGACCCAGAAAACAGGCATAATGGGCAGATTTGAATTGATTTGCTTGTGTATTCATTTATTTTCAAGGAGCCAAAAATATTTCAGCGAGGCTCGCTGATGTTCATTATAATTCTAATGAAGTCGAAATCTTCACAAAAGAGGAGAGAGCGGCAGGAAGACAGCAAGTCTAAACACAACAACAACCTCCATCTCTCTCTCTCTCTCTCTCTCTCTCTCTCTTCATCTTTCTTTCCCTCCTCCTTTTCCTCTCACTTCATCTCTTTTACTGTTTCAGCGCTGAATACCTGAATATTAGACGTAGAAAATGCGGCTTTTTCCTTTAATGAACCATCAGCCGCAGTCACAACTGACCCCGCGCACTCCTAGCTTCTATAGGCTAACAATACCTGCGCACATATGCATCCATACGATGCAACACGCGCACACATTTATTTACAGTGCTTATTATTTTGATGGCTCCTGTTTGTTTGTGTATTTTTCTTTTTGTTAAGGGATAATTGAGCAGCCATGACGGATGCTTTCCCACATAATGGAAGGGGACAAATTAATCTCCCTGTGCTAATGTCTGCAAATGGAACAGGACCACTCCTGCCACCTCCATGCTCAACTAACCTGCTGAGAGTGAGCGAGTGTGTGTGCGTGTGTGTGTGTGTGTGTGTGTGTGAGTGAGCGTGTCAGGTTGAGGCTGATATAAAGCTCTGCCACCTCTGATGATGGATATCATGCAGCTTGTTGGATTTACACAAATGGAAGGAAGACACTTAGATTTTCTAATTCTAAATCTGTGGGGCTTTAGGAAAGAGTTTTAGAGCGCAAACGGATCTTTTTTTAAAACTTACCAAGATATAGGATGTCTCTGGTTTATTTAATCACCACGTTTCAGTCAGTAAACCTTCTTCAGGTAAGATTCAGGACAGTTTTTGGTCGCCATGTACCTGTCATGATGATCTCATAGTGTGCAAATTTGTACAAAGGTGAATGTGCCGCCAGTAAGGTCTCTTTAGACGAAGCACTGCAAAGGTGTGCTGAAAGCTCAGGACGAGTTGCGAGTGGGCGAAAGAAAAAGAGAAGAGTTGTTCCCTACTGCTAAGTTGTCATGAATACAAATTGATTTTCAAGGATAGTCGTCCTTAAAAGTTGAACTTCTTTCAACTTACGGTTGCTTCAACTTGAGCCGGAGCTGTACTTACTTGAGACCTGGTCTTGAGTCAGACTTGTTTGAGACTTGACTCCCTATCAGGTAAAAATCCAAGGAGACCACACCAGGACCAGGCCTTTCATAGCCTTGAATATTTAATCATTAAGCCTATTGTGAAGGCTAGTAAAGTCTAAGTAAAGGTTGAGACTTACAGTTTGCTCACTGAAGACCTGACTTGGACTTGACCTCAAGGATTTGAGATTTGATTCGGTGCAGAGATGCGCTCCAGCTGTGGACCTTTGCTGCATGTCAGATTGATAGCATTACACTATCTAATACTATCCTAATTATTATACTAATTAGCACCAGTGGGCATTAATAACTAATTAGTAATGCTAATTATGAATGCATTACCAAGTAACTCTCTCAGCACTACTTGGTTATAACCTGCCTGACTGGGCAACAACAACAAAAATAAGATCCGATGTTGCAAAAACTCGCTAAAAAACCCATTTCTGTTGCTTCTTTAAATGCCTGCATGGCATCAATCCGACTGCAGTCTGTGGGAATGTGAGTCTGTGTTCCCCGTGTGTACATATACATAATGTTTTGCAGAGGAAAACGGGGTGGGAGGCCCGGGTGAATGTCATCCTATTTTCCCATCTTAATAGCCCATGATCCTACAGCCGTTCTTTCTCCTAAGCCTCTTCCCGTGGATGACCTCCAGGGAAGATTGTGTTGCTGCTGTTGAAGAACAGAGGAGTTGATTACGCGGCAGTGCCGGGGCTTTGTTCTAAGCATATGCCCGTCCTTGGCTTTGGAGAGAGAAAGAGAGAGAGAGAGATAGCAGAAGAAGAAGAAGAAGAAGAAGAAGAAGAAGAAAAAGAAGCAGAAGAAGAGTCTTATCTCTCCCTCGGGGTCTTGCATCCTTTCATTCCAGATTGTCTTGGTGACCTTCTGGCCCCGCCCCGGTTCATCCCGACCCTCCGCCGCACCGCTTGTTTACTGTCCCATAATGACATTGTCAATGGCAACAATACGTCTGCTTATCGCGAGGTGTCGGCTGCCACAATGGATGAATGGTGGTGTAATGGAAAGGCGAATTTGTTCCGTTGTCATCTCGAAGTCTTTGGAGGCTCTCTCCTACTTGGCCGTGTGTGCCGGTGAAAGATAAGATTAATTCTTCATATCGCCGGCTGATTGCAGAATCTTGTATCTAATGCAATTTTTATTTCTCCTTCCCCTCCCTTCCCTCTTCCCCCCCCCCCCACCCCTTTTCTTTCAAACTGCAGAGTCAAGCTTTTTTTTTTTCTCTCTCTCTCTTTGGGGAAAAAAAATCTAAATAATTTATCTGTGTTTTGGTGCATTTTTTTTTTTTTTTTCCCTCTCCTGTACTTAGAGGGAGAGTGGAGAGAAATGGAACGGAGACAGACAGGAGGAAAGGCAGATGAGAGTGTTTTATTTTTTTATTTTTTTTTTGAATGGGATGAACGTGAGGAGCATGCTGAAGGAGAGTAAGAAAAGGGAGCGAAGGATGGCAGGAGGGAAGTGGAGAGGGAAGTGGAGGGAGGAGGAGGGGGCGGGGGGGGGGGGGGGGGGGGTGAAGGGAGTGAACCCTCACTCGGCTCTCGGATGGAGAGGGGCCTAAGAGGAGCCTGCAGACTTTGGTAATCCCTCTTTTATTAATGTGAAGCCAAGCTCAGCAGAATGCAGGCTCACAGACATAACAGAGCTGCTCACAACTGACTGTCTTTAGGTCTCTCTGTCTGTCTCTTACATGCAGATCTGCTTCACTAGCACGACTGGCCCGAGTCCCCACCTCTCCCATTTGCCAGGCCAGTAAACCGCCAGTCAATTAAAGCGGCGTTCAAGCGTTCAGTCCGGCCCCAGTCCGGCGCCCTTCCGCCCGGCGAGTCAAGCTCTCGAGTCTTTTGATCCCGCTCGGGTCCCGGCCTCGGTGTCTGGCACAAAAAAGCATCCTGCTTCCTCACCGAGCCCTGCACGTTACCATGACAACTCCCTTACATCACTCAGTGCCCCCCATGTAGCCAATGGGCATTGACCTTTCGCTGTCAGAGCGTGTTAGGGAGTGAGAGACACACAGAGAGAAAGAGAGAGAGAGAGAGAGAGAGAGAGAGAGAGAGAGAGAGACGGGGAGAGGAGCAGAAGCAGGCACTCGCCGGAAACAACAAACACAAATAGGTCATTAAATTGTAAATACAATTTAAAAGAGACAGAGGTTGCTCGGTCTGAGCCGTGGCCTCAAGTTACTGTGATGTCAACGCCAGAGCGTGTGTGTGTGTGTGTTTCCTGTGAATGACAAAAACAAGATGCTCGTCTTCAGAAGGCATGATGTCACAACTGACACAGGGAAGCGAAGGGGGGGCTCCTAATATATATAAAATGTAAAAAGAGGAAGATTGAAGCTTTAGGCTAGATTTGACACATTGTAGATTCTGATCTCACCTTTCCCTGCGACCTTTAAACTTCTGCCCAACCCAGACACGACCTCTGTTCTCCTTCGTTTACCTTCTTCTTCTTCTTCTTCTTCTTCTTTTGGATGAAATACATTTTAAGCAGTATGTGTGTTGTTGTGTGTGGTGTATAGTAGTCAAAATGTGTTAAACTTCTAAGAATAAAAGCGTAAAAGTATTTTTTGCATATAACTCGTTACAGTTCATCCCAGGTAGATCACTTTTTGTGGGGGGTTTTTGACTTGTAGATAGATTGGATGATTGAGATTGAGAATCGTCATGGTTACATGTATGTACAAGGGAAAAAAAAAGCTTTGTATCAGACTGTCAAATATCAACATTTCACACAGTTGTTGTCTACATTTGACATGACGACCGGATTGTGAACCCCTTCAGCTGAACTGAGTCAAATTTGATGTTTGGATCAAAGTCAAGACAGTTTAGATTTTGACCATCATCATCATCATCATCATCATCATATTGTTTCCAGCCTGACAAGAGAGAAACAAGTGTCCACGTCTTCACAGGCCTGTTTCCTGTCAGCAGGCAGAAGTCATGATCAACTGCACGCGACACGCTCGTGTTTACTAACCCGTCTGACAGACCAGGAGAGAGAGGCAAAAAAAAAACTCTTCTTCACGTTCCAAACACGCAGGCAGTGTCATGAAGCGTTGCATCATACTACTGTCATATACTGTAGCAGTCAAGGTACGGTGGCTTTTCCCAGTGAGTTTCGACACATGTCAGCCTCCGATGTTATCATGACTTACATAGAAAAAAAAAAAAAAACCCATAGCAGTGGATGTTTTGACCTGCATCGTATGCCGCAGATGTGTGTGTGTTGCACCAAGTCTGTCAGAGACTGAGAAGTTGCAGACAGTTAGCGGTTTCCTCTCAAGTTTTATTTTGGTCCTTCCTGTGGGTTTAGTGCAGTAGATACCTGGCAACAGAGTCTGACTTAGAAAAATGAGGTTTCTGATCCTGGAGGTGATGATGTGTTTTTTTTTTTGTTTTTTTTTCTATTGAATCTGATAAAGCAGGTGTTTTCCATACAAACATGCTACCAAGTGCAGCTAATAAGTGTTTGCAGTAGTATGAGCTATTTGCAATGTAAATGACACATTATTATCATTGTCATCCCTCACAAACTGGCACGTTTACAGAACCTGATTGTATTAAGTTCATTCCAAAGCTTTGCTCCATTCACCACTCTCTCTCTCTCTCTCTCTCTATATTATGCTCCATACACTCAGCTCTCACTGTAATAAATAGTAAGCAACAGATGATTAGTAGCTGCCAGCATCTATTTAATTTGAGGAAACGCATGAGACGCTGATATCAGAGAGCGCTGGTGAGTTCCGCGGCTCGTCGTCTCGTGCTCTTATATTCAACACTTTTTTTTTTTTCTTTTTTTTTTGTTGTTGACGCGCTCGCCATATGTCAATATTTGTCACCATTGCGCGCCTGCCATCAGTTTTTTGGCTGAGACAAAGTGCGATGAGAGGCCGAATGGTAAACAACAGAGGCGGAAATGGGTAATTAAGTTAGAAGTTAGCAAAAGTGTCTGCTGCATTTTAATGGCGATGGCTAAGCGCGCGCCGGATAATTTAGAGGATTTCAATTGTTGTTGTTTTTCAGTGAAATGCAGGTGTTTTGTGAAGACAGATGATTTTGCCCTGTATGCCAAACATTCTAATGAAGCTCACGTACAATCCATAATTTTAACTATCCCCCACCTGCCAGCTAGCCACACACACACACACACACACACACACATACACATGCACAGTACACAAACAGGCATAGGCATAGTACCCACACACCTAACACACAATATGCACTAATGAAGCTGTTCTCCTCTCCTCTCTTTTTCGTTCCTGGCTCAGTGAAACATGCATAAATCATAATAAACAGAGAGATGAATTTTTAATCAGCAGCTCCCTGCCTGTGTCTTCAGCCTCAGCCTCCTATGGGGAGGAGAGGCTGTGATGTGCCAGGTATATGGAGCCGGATCTGGCAGCGCCTCCTTCGGGAGGGCTACTCACTGAGACATGCCTGTCTGGGCTGCCTTTTCTCGGGTATGATCTGCTGGACCGGGCTTGTCTCTCTGGAGACGAGACTGGCCTGGACGAAACAAGCTGCCTGTATGGAGGTTCATGTCCGGATAGAAGGGGGACGTCTGAGGAGGATGTAGGCTGTTAGATATTAAAGCGTCAGTGACGTACAGCTGTGTTATAGATGTCAGAATCACCTTAAACTTGTGTTCATCAAGAAATTTATGTATTTTTTTTACATTTCTTTAGAAAGGTTTAGTTAAAATTGGTTGGCTGAGTGCAGGGATGTTAATGTTTTAGCTTTTTTTTATTTGTTTGTTTGTCTGTTTGTTTTCGGTGAAGCTCTGGAAAAATCAGGGAGCCCAAAAAATTGGTCAGGGGCCCGGGATTAATGCCAGCAATTATAGATATTTAGTGTTTCAGGGGCCTTAGTGAGCTGTTTTTCTGAGAGACAAACATTTCCAGCCTCACCGCTGTTATTCAGGAAGAAGTAATTTATGCTTTTATTCCATGAATGCCTTTTTCTCTGGAGAATAGACCGGCCTGCTCCAAGTTTGTCGCTCCGTATGTGTAGAAATGGTTTGGATGGCTGAATAGGAGGAAGGCTTGTTAATATTATAGCATCTGAGCTGTACGGCCAATAACGTAGCTGTAAATTAAAGGTCAATCAAAGTAACGCTTCTGATTTTATAAGATTACAAGCACAGATCTGTTTTAAGCAAACTATGATGGGTTTTTTTTCTTTTATTGCATTAAAGCCTTGTTATATTGAATGTGACGCCAACCACGAGGAGGCTTGTATATCTTTGTAATATAAAAATATTTCCAATCATGTTTTGATGTTATTTACACTCGTGGGTAATAAACTCTTAAAATTCAACGCATGCTTGACTCGATGTTGAACTTGGCCTCGTCCGATACAACTTTACTATGATGCACACGATGTATTTACCTCATAAAAACTTAATGAAAAGATGGCAAAGCCCAGTTGAGGTCGGTTTATTTTTCCAACCGGTCTCCGGCTGTTCATCTAAAGTCTGGACCGGGGGTAGAGCTTGTGCCAAAAACACAGAGATGATGTGCTGTAAATGTGAATAGTGGGGGCATTGTTGGCACGGCGCGGTGGCGGACTGGGCCAGACCCAGCAGCCGTGCGGGCAGTCCAGAGCTGGACCGGGGCTAGGCTGTTCCAGAGCTGTAGTATTAGACTCAAATAGGCCCGCAACATAACAACATGAGCTGAGCTGTCACAGGGGATTACTTCAGCTAGGCAAGCCAGCAGGGTCTCCACTGCTCTGCTGCTCTACCAGAGAGAGAGAGAGAGAGAGAGAGAGAGAGAGAGAGAGAGAGAGTGGATGGGGGGGGGTGGAGAGGAAGGGGGTGGGGGAGATAGAGAGGGAAGGGGAGGAGGGAGGGGGGGGGGGCACTTGTTTCTGTGTGAGAGAGAGAAAAAGGGAACAACGGCAGAGGCTGAGAGGAACAAGGCGAGAGACAGAGAAGCAAAGAGAGAGAGAGAGGCAGCTTGTTGAAAACGACTGGCAGTGAAAAGAGGGAAGAGAAGAAGAAGAAGAAGAGAAAAAAAAGAGAGAGAGGACAAAAAGAAGGAGAAGCAGACAGAAGATAAGACAACAGCTCGTAGCCCTGATAAGGTGTATTTATTTGTTTGTGATGTTGGAGCACTCGGCCGAGCTGGGCTTTGTGGGGAGAGTGTGTGTCGATGCCGTGTGCTGCCCCCCTCCCGCAGCAGCCGCCAGCGCAGGATCCATGAGGACCGACGAGCTGCTGCTGAGGTACACACACACACACACACTCACACACACACTCACACACACACACACACATTCATATATATATATGAGATACGAGCACCCTTGTTTTCTGACCCAGATGTTCATGAATCATCTCTTGGGGATTGTTACACTTGCAGTTAAGGTGTGGTGTTGTTGCATGGTTGATTTTGTATCAACAAGGTTTGTGAGCATGTGTTGGAGTTTGAAGGAGGGTGGGGAGGAGGGGGGGGTGAGATAAATAAAGTGCAGGTGCAGGCTTGTACTCCTTCATTGGAGAGGATTTGACATCTAGGATGGTTGTTCCTAACAGGTTTTAGTGTAACGCCTCCTACCTGGATACACACTCTCTCTCTCTCTCTCTCTCTGTGTTGTTGCTGGATGGTGCGAGATCTCTCCCTGCTTTTCCTGCAACTGTTTGCCCAGTCAAGCGTGACATCCAACGCTTGTACTTCTCCTTTTTTTTTTTTTTTTTTTCTCTCTCTCTCTCTGTGTGTCTTCCTCTCTCTGTGCAACCGTCCTCCTGCTGTGTTAGCAGCATTGTGTCTGGGACAAGGAAGTACTAGTGACTGATACACACACGGTACTTTTTCTTTTTTTTTCTGCTTATAAATTAAATATCCAGCATTTCACGGTCATCCACCTTTGACATCGTGGATACATTTCAGTTATTTTTATGTTTACATTATTGATGTGTTTGCCCTTCAGCACACTAACAAGCAACTCTATTATCTGCCGAAATTGTCCTTCGTACTGGATTCGAGGGGAGGGGCTCTGTTGGTACAAGGTGATGCCAGGTATTTCCACGCACCAATCAGATGAAGACTTTAATGATGGCTGTTTGTTGTCAGGGACGATTTTGAGTGTTAAACTGATTCGTTTAGTCACATTTAGTCACAAACATGTAATGTTACAGAGACATATTCAGTTATAGCTGCTTTAAAAGCCTAGGAACTTCAAATTATGAAAAATGATTAGATGTCAAGACTTTTCTATCAGCATGCGGCTCCAAAACCTCCAAAAATCTTTTTTTTTAAAAAAAGAGCATTTCCTTCTAGATCTCAGTGAGGTTTGTTTTATGACTATTAAAAGAGGAAGGAAAGATGAATGGGTGGGACTCCGTTTTAAGAAAAGAGGGACCCACTCAACCGAAACAGGATTTGACATTTTCCGAGCGAACTAACTGAGCATGAATTTGCGTCTTTGTGTTATTTATTTAATTTGATTTTTTTTTTTTTTTTTTTTTTGCCTTGCATGCTTTTTACTCAAAAGGAGGAATGAGCAGGAGATGACGGAGAAATGTCCTGTATGTCTGAAACTATTGAAAAAGGGGGGGGGGGATGAAGAAAAAAAAGGGAGCAGGAGGAGAAAACAACCTGTTCTCATTTCCAGGTCATCAAATACCACCGATTTATCACGCCCCTCGCCATCTGATACTGACACACAAGACATCCTTTAGCATCTGTATTAGATGCACTGGACTTTCAACTTATTTCATTGTAAAGCCGTCCATTTAGGCACAACAAACCACTTGGTTAGGGGTTCAGCAACGATAATGGTTTGGGTTAAAATGCTGACTTGAAATGTGGTGTGAAGCAGGAAGCAAACAGTGGTCTCCCGCAGCTGCCATCTATTTATTTATCCACCCAACCCGCCACCTTCGAATAAGGACATTTGTCACCTTATATAAACGTCGTCCATCTCATGGCGTCTATTTCAGACGTCGTGGGAGTTCTGTAGAAGTCTATCGGACTGCGCTGCACGTTGAAAAATGACGCCAAGGGGTATCCGATGCGTTAAAAAGTGACGCCGAGGGGCGAGACAAAGCGTCGGTATTTGACGAGTCGGGAGTGAGAACTGGCTGGAGAAAAACGGGGGGGGGGGGGTGATGAAGAGTGACAGCAGTAAGGGAGGGGAGGGAAATAGACATCCCTGCTCTGAAAATAAAACAGCCAAACAACACGAACACCCAACTGTTCTCTCACAATCGTTTCCTCTCCATCCTTTTACTTTTTCTTTTTTGGAATTGACACATTTTTTTTTTTTTATTTTAAAGTTCCCCATTACTGATAAATTTTTACCAGCAATACCCCACCAGTCACAATTGCCTGAACTCACCTCCTGTTGCATAAAAGATTGAGATAAGCATCTGCCGCGCACCTGATCGTGAAAAACAGTCATGCTGAGGTTGACTTGTTTTGCAACGAGTCAACATATTTCATTGATGTTTGCAGGTAGTAATTTATTGCACCATAATTTACTGACTGAATCGGTGAATGCTTCATTGGGTGACAAATGAAACTGCTTTTGAGGCATACACTTCATTTGCAATTTCCCGATGAAAAATATGACTTTGAACGGTTTCTGCATCAGGCGGTGGCTCCGAGCGAGAAACACGAGGGAAATTTTCCAGAGGTTTAGCCCGTCTGCAGGACGGTAGAGTGACTGCAGTTGTGTCGAGGTACATCAGAGGAAGAATGGCTTTGTAGTGCAGGAGTATTCAACACAGCAAAAATACAGAATGTAGAGAAATATTTAGGATGTTTTGAGTCTGTGCTTCAGCACGCTGGATATATAAATTTCAAGAAATGCTATACGGTTAAAATAAAGACTTTCAGCTTTAATTTTAGAGGACTTATAGGTTATAGACAAAACAACCAAGAGGTGTTTAAGGCCAAAATGTGGAAGAGTCTAGACCAAGTCCAAGTCATCTACTGACCTCAATCCATCCAGTCATGTGACTCACCTGCTGAAGGCCAGACACAAAAGCAAAAAGTCCTGTGAAACAAAAGATGGCAGCCGTCCAGGCCTGGCAGGGCACCGTTTGGAAAAATACAGAGTTCAGTGTCTGCTGACGTCTGTGGGTCAGACACTTCACACCAAATAATAAACATAATGACTTGTCACCCTCAAATTAAAGCTGAAAGGGGAGCGCCCCCCCCCCCCCCCGATTTTATACATCAAGATCAGATTTCTCATCACCAGTAGTGCTACCCAGCTTAACTTTAGTAGTTGTTTAATGTCTTCTGTGTCTCTAAAGGAAGCTTTCTAAGAAAACTGCTTTAAGTGACCTCATTCCAGTATCTTGGGAGTGAAAAAGCTTGCATCACAAATCAGTGCAGAATTTAAAAGAAAGGGGGAACTTAGCAGGCAGGGAGGGTCAAGTGAAAAAGATGCCGTTGAGCTGTTCTCCAAAACATTAAATCCTACGCTTGTGGACTAAAAGTTTTTGGATATTTCGGCCTCTGCATTCATTTTTAACCTGTCTCATGAGTCCCCTAACTTTATGACAGCGAGATGCTCGGAGCGCTCTTTGGAAGCTGGAACTTCAGAGTCATTGTTTCACTTGAAATCCAATGTGCTGAAAGTCAGAGCAAAAAAAAAAAAAAAAAAAAAAATGTGTCACTGTGTAGCTGCTCTACTAACAGTACAGATGGTGTTGTATGTGTGGAAGCAGGGAAAGGAAGTGTGAAAGAGAGAATTTGGTGAAAACTCAGATAATAAGCACATTTTTCCTGTAAGAGTTTGCTTCTCTAAGTTTATATTAGTCTACTTTTGCTCCACCCCTCCCCTTCCCTCTTCCCTCTCCTCATCCTCTGGGTTTGCTGGCAGTTAAACCAAGCGTCCCCTCCCATTCACCCCACACAGTGTGCCTATCTAATGGTGTGGAGGATATTAGTCTTCTATTAGAGATATGGCCGTTGGTTTAGAGCCACTGCCTCTCCCTCTCATTTTCCCAGATGGGTCAGGGCAATGGGCGTTAAAATGGCCTCTGTCCCCTCCTCCCACCTCCTCCTCCCCCTCCTCCTCCTCCTCCTCCTCCTCCCCCCTACAGCCGTCTTGAATCTGCTAAACCAGCCGTCGCAGCCTTGGCGAAGGGAGCGCACCTCATCTCCGCTACAACGATTTAATCTGCCGAGCGCCTTTTCAATCAAAGAGTGTCAGACAGGGCTGCTCTTGACACGACTCTAATACAATGCATGGACACACACGTACAGGAAGTGGGGCGGGGGGGGGGGCGAGTGAGAGGGGGGGGGTGCCGGCAAATACTTGCACGCTCACACGTGCACCGCAAGCACAGGCCCAGATCGATACTCGCAATCATACAGGTGACAATGGGTGCAGGTTTATCGGCCCCTGATTCACACCCTGCTATCACCACCTTCGCACAATCACACAATCAAGCGGGGGGTGGAGGGGTGGTGGGGGGGGTTGGACGAGGGAAGGAGGGTGGTGGTGGGGGGGGGGGGGTACTTCTGAAGGGAGAGGGTGCATATGTGAAAGATGAGGGAGGGAACAGAGCATGGGAGCTTGCAGGTACATGAAATGTGTGAATATGTGCGTGAAATGAATTGAAATGGGTGTGAAAGTGCATCTATTTGCAGGCGGATGCGTATACACCTCCTTTTGTGTTTGTGGATGTGTGTGTGTGCGTGCGTGCGTGCGTGCGTGTGTTTTTGAACGTGCACGAGTGTATTTGCAAGCGGTGTCTTTCCATTGTGTGCGTCTAGCATGTGCAGGCTGATGTGTTATATTCCTCCATTTCGCCAGTGTGTGTGTGTGTTTGTGCACGAACAATACATCTGTGTGTGTGTGTGTGTGTGTGTGTGTGTGTGTGTGTGTCGGTTGTTATCAGAATGACACCATCCTGCTCTCTCTCCTGCAGCCCCAGAGGATCAGTGGAGCTGCACCAGTTTCAAATGAAAATAAATGAGAGGCAGTGACCGCTACTGCCTGGGTCCCACTTTAATGAGGAAAAGGAGCAGAGAGGGAGGAGAAGGGGAGACAGAGGTGGAGGAAGGAGGGGAGGACAGGGAGGGTGGGGCGCAGGCAGGAGTGGAGGGTGGAGAGTGGAGGGGGGTTGGAAAGTGAGGGAGAGATTGGTCGGAGTTGGCGATGAAGGGGCAGAGAGAGACGAATGGAGAAGAGAAGAGGGGGGTAGTGATGAATGGAGGGCCTCTCTCTGTCACCGATGCGATGGCCAATTACAGTTGGAGCGCGCTCCGATGCACTGCAGGTGGAGCGGACAGTGTTTTGAGTGGCCGGAGAATATCCCTCCATCCTCCATTTGCATTGAGAGGAGAAATCACTGCACAGTGTAGAACTTAGAGCAGCTTTGGTGGTTTACTGTGTGTGTGTGAGTTTTCAATAGAACTGCATTTAATGTAGCACACTATTGGTTTCGACTGCACCTGTATTTTTACACTCCAGTGTCCAGCTAAAACTATGTATCTCCAAATTAAATTTTCTGATAAACTAAAGGATTATATGCTCCAGTAAGACACCTTTTCAGCCTTTTGGGGCCCGGGTGGATGATGGATGGTGGATGGTGGGTGGTGGATGGTGGGTGGTGAGTGGGTGGTGAGTAGGTGGGGATCAGAGGAAGTGGCTCTGTGCTATAAGCCAGTTCAGTAGAAAGCCACTTTTGGCTCGCCAACACAATAGGAAGTGATATGTAGAGGAGGAAGCTCTGTTCACCAGTTCGTAAACTTTTTTTTTTTTCTGACACACGTCAGTCTACCTGGAAATCTGAAGTATGATGTCATCAAATGGGGCGGAGTCTGTGTCATTTGTAGGGCTGTTTCATTATCGACTAATCTCTTGTTTTCATGATAAATTTATGACTTGTTTGGTCTATAAAATGTTAGGAAATGGTGAAACATGTCTATCACTGTTTCTCAGAGTCCAAGCTGACATCCTCAGATGTCTTGTTTTATCCTGATGAGCAGAAAACAAGATATTCAATTTACTCTCATAGAAGACTAAAGAAACCAGAAACATCACATTTAAGAAGCTGGAATCAGAGAATTTTGACATTTTTTCTCTTAAAAAATGTCTCCAAACAAAAAATTGATTATGAAAACAGTTTAATTTAATAGTTGACAACTATTGGATCAATAGGCTAATCATTGCAGCTCTTGTATTATGCATCTAAAAATCTATTAGGTTAATTAAAAAAAGCAAGGCTGTCTTTGTGGTTCATGACATTTACACGGTTGTTGCAAGATGGACATGGTAGGCCAGTTTGATATAATTAGGCTTTTTGTTTTATCACTTTTGCACAACAGTGTCCCCAAATGACAGCAACAGGTTACTGTTTGAGTTTTTAAATGTTCTGTCTCCAAGTTGCTTCCACCTGCTGCTGCTCAGGAGACAATTTTGTTTGTTTACTTGGCACCAAACTTTCATTTTGGCATAGAGCAGAGTCTCACTTCAAGGTGAGCAGATGCTTTTACATTTTAAAGCTAATCACTGGTGCAATAGATCCGTCTTAAACAGGTCAAGGTGGTGCCGTTTTGATGACTTAAAACTATAAACCGACCACACATGTGGAACAGTAACAATATTGTTTTTGTCATTTGTATTTATGGTAAAGAAGCGACACATCATCTCCTACAATTTCACACCAGTATCCAGCACACCAAGGAAGAAAATATGATATAAAAGCTCTTAAGACAAAGTAATTCATTACAGCACTTCCAGTATACATAAACTAAAATACATGAAAATTAAAAGTCATATGCGATTATGAAGGTTAAAGCTACAACTTTACTTTAAAGCTTTGCACAGTAAGGTTGAATTTTTAAAAAAAAACAAGCAAAATTCAGCTTGATTAGATGCTTCCAGAATCCCACAGGATGAACCCGAAAGCACACGGTGCTCAAACCAAAACCAGGGCAAAGTCATCTTGTTTAGAGTCAGGAGATAAAAGTTTTTCCCTCGACAGCAGCGATATGTTTCTACTTCAGTGCGGTTGAGCGTTGTCCAGTCCAGTCTAGCAGAGACCATTAAAACTAGCAGACAGCAGCACAGTATAGCCCGGAGGCCTCTTCAGGGGCAGAGGACATCAAGTGTGTTTGTGTGCATGTGTGTGCATGTATGTGTGTGAGTATGTGAGAGAGAAGAAAGAGAGAGAGAGAGACCCACACTTTAAGTCATGTTGAGACCACCGGTGCAGGCATTAGTGTGTGAGGGTCAGTGAACAGGTCAGGAGGTATTTGCTCGACAGTGTTGGACTCGATCAGAATGTCCTGTAACGTAGAATGTGTGTGTCTACATGTACATGTGTGTATGAGGGTCAGATGGATTTGATGGAGTTTTTTCAACCCTTTGAACCAGTTGTAAGTTTCACCCCGTCCTTCAAACACATCCTGCGCACGACGCTGTAATCGGTGACACTTACTCTTTCTATTGATTGTAGTAGCTGCGATGCATAAAGGCTCTTAAAAACATATAAAAGACTCTTTTGAACTTCATATCTGCTCTCATAATACTCAAAAGTCTAAAAAGTGATCCAGTTGTGTATGTATCCATGGTTACAGTGCAAACAGGAAGTGCTAGTAGCATTATACTTTCTGTTTATATCACCCTAAGGAAATAAATATTGGACATATATTCCTCCCAAATGGAAATAAGTAAAGCTGCAACTATTTGTCGATTAATCAATCGACAGGAAATTTATCGCCAAGTCTTTTGATAATCGATTAAATGCCAAAATTCTCTGGTTCCAGCTTCTTAAATGTGAATAATTTCTTGTTTCTTTAGTTTTCTATGATAGTAAACTGAATATCTTTGAGTTGTGGTGTCAGTTGGGACAAAACAAGACATTTGAAGACGTCACCTTGGGCTCTGGGTAACAGTTGTCAACATTGTCCACGATTTTCTGACATTTTATTAGCTAAACAACTAATCTATTAACCAAGGAAATAATCATCAGATTAATCAATAATAGAAAATAAATGTTAGTCGCAGCCCTGGAAATAAGCAGAAACACACAACTCAACATAGGAGCGACAAATGTCAATCAAAATAAAAGCCTAACTTACAATAACGATACATGGAGCGCCCGACTAACACATGTTGTGACAATACCGAGGCCGGTAAATAAAGGGAATGAAAACCGCACACGCTGATACTTTCAATCGAAGGAGCTGGCAGTTGATAACTAACATCATATTCAATCAGAATCATATTCCTGACATGATGAAAATAGACATTTATAACAAATAAAGAGGCACCGAGCTGATACGTCAGCCTACCCACAGTGTGTTTGTGTGTTGTGTCAGATCGTGTGGAAAACAGGTCAGCGAGCATTTAGAGGCAGCAGCCCCCACAGGTAGAGCTGGGATCTATGTTAACTGGAACACAGTGTCCTAACCAGAGTCCAGCAAGAAAGGACCAACAACAAACTGACAGAGAGAGAAAACGAGAGCGGAGGGATGGAGTGACCAAGAGGAGGAGAGGGAACAAGACGGATGAAAGCGTGAAAATGAAGGTGAAAGAGAGAGAGAGAGAGAGAGAGAGGGAGGGTCTGGAATAAATATGGGAATGAGATTTGAAGATTGAACAGTGAGTGGCAGCGAGAGTGATGGAGAGAGTGTTAGAAAGAGATGTGGGGGGAGTATCCAACCATTCCATCTCTATTTTTGTTTGGTTTACAGTCTGGGGTTCTGCTGCTTGACAGAATAAGAAAGTAAAGGAGAGACTAGACTAGATTGGAACGCCTCCATCATCCTTTCATTTAGGAAGTGATTCATCTGCAAACACACACACACAAACACACACACACACACACACACACACACAGATATAGTGTAGCATATACACAAAGATCAAAATGTGTTCTGGGGGAGTGTGTGAGCGGTGAGGATGAACGGTAGCAGTCAGCGTCTGTCTGGTTTCGGGCTCCTCACATGTCCACTTAGGCTCAAACGCAGCTGCTTGCTTTTCTGAATTATTCATGAAGCCCTCATTAAATATTCACGTGTGAAAAGCCAGCGCCATCAGCTACCCACAATCCTCTCCTCTGGGTGAGATGCAAGCAGGAAGCTGAGAGATAGTTTATGGTGTCTGATAGACAACAGAGTGGCTGCTTTCGGATTCTTTCTTTAATTTGTTCTGTTAGACCGGCTATTTTTGGTCTTGTCTCTTTGTCTCTTTCCTTTTACTCAGCCCACACTGTCTCCTCCTCCTCCTCCTCCTCCTCCTCCTCCTCCTCTGCCCTCCCCTCTCCTCCTTTCTAAGTGATCGATTTGTATTGTTCGGGCAGCTGAGCCCCCCCCCCGCCCCCCCTTCCCCTCTCTCCCCACCAGCCCGAGGTGAGAGAGATGAAGGCGGAGAGAAGATAGAAATAACTAGAGAGAGAGAGGGAAGAGGCGAGAAAGACACGAGAGCAAGCGAGGGCAGAGGCAGACCTTGCCATGAGCGGGATCTGGGAGAACATGAGGCCCTGGGTGAAGAGATGGAGAGATAGAAGAGGTGATGGGTGAGAGTGGGAAAAGAGCAGAACAACAGCAACAACAGGAAGGAAAATAAGGTGCAACACAGCGCTCTCTGGATCCGAGCGTCAACCCTCAGTGAGACACAGGCTCGAGGATGCTTTTCGTAAGGTCTTGAAAGGTCTCTTAAAGACTTTCACTAATGACATTTATATAAAGGACACGCTTTGTTCCTGTCTTGTATTTATTTAATCGGTTTGTTCGCCATCAAAATATGACGGCTTCTTTTATTAGCGGTGTATCTCGGAAAGGAGGTGAAAGAGGAAGTGACAGACCACTGAGCCAATCGTCAACAAGAAACCGTGCATAGTCGCCACGATCCAGACCGTGATGTTTCACATTGAGAGCTACAGTATGTTTGTGGTGGCGAGCGGCGGAGGAAACGAGGTGTATAATGTCATGAAATTACATCGTGCAAAAACCAGCAAGGAAATATGAGCGGTGAAGCAAGATTTGAAGAAGGTTGGCTGAAGATGATGCAACAGTTTTGTTGCGAATACCTGACAGATTTCTATATTGTAGAAAGGTTTTTTGTTTTTTTTCTGAAAGTTTGCCAAAAATCTGACCCTGGACTTCACTAAATTATTGTAGCTGCTTAACTGCTTCATATTTTCAGGTAGCAACACATTGAAAACACCATAATGGCACGTCTTTGTTTTGTAGAAACTGCCAGTTTCGTCTAGTGTGATATTTTTACAAGATACATCTAATAAATGATGTTGTTCACCAGTGTTGCTGAAAGAGTTATGGAATTAATCAATTACTCTCTTAAGAAACATCACATTCACTCTTTCTGCTGTAGATGTAAATGTATGCGTTCCTGTTTTTCCTGAACATGGTCATTCAATGCATGTCACATGAGAATCCCAAGGTCCATCGACAAAACGTGGGCCTTCATTATCAATGTATACAAGACTCCATTGTCATTATGAGGTCATGGGCTCAGGATTTATCCTCCATAGACCTCGGTTAATGTTACCTAAAGCCAGTGGCTCAGGGTCATAATGTTATATAATAAAGAATGTCTAACATGGACTCTATACAGGAGGAAGGTAAAACACATCATTTCCAGCCTCTTATTTGATAAATAGACGTATTCTTGATTCAATCATCTGTTTTTTTTTCTTCAAATTTAACCAAAGTAACACAATGGTGAATCAAATTATGTCCATTGCATTTTAAATTACGTGCTGTCGTCTTTTCTCATTGAAGTGCGGGATATTTTTTTTGTAAATCTAGTTTAAAACCATAATAATGTAGCTGCACACTTGCTAACAAACACATACCTCACATTACATGCAATATTAAACAACTGCAACACTAATTGCATATTAAAACAGAGTCACTTTCTTTCAGTTTCACATGACTACATCGTAAACTGAGTACGTTGATGTTTTATTAATGGGTGGATGTGTTTGGTTTGGCGAACAGGAGGGTTTGAAGCAAATGAAGAGCTTTGATTGCACAATCGCACATGAAAACACGTGTTGCAGTCTTGTAACCATGTGGCGATGGCTTCCAACCCCTTGACGCATTTTCACTACGGCAGCTGACGATGCCTCTGCACATGGCGAAGACAGGTGTTTGTAAGCCTTTGGCAAACATAGAGGAACGTACACATGCAGTTGCTCGCTATACGTACTATCATCGCCCGTGTTTTCAGTGATGATGGTCTTATGTTGTCACGTATGTGAGCTGTCGTTCTCGGCTTAGATTTCAGTGTTGAATGAGATTGGATGTTGACAAGTTTTTGCGGTTTGTTTAAGTGCTTGAAATGCATTTTGGAAATTAGTCTTTAAGAGTCTTAAAGGGTAATTTCACCCAAATTACAAAAAATACATATTTTCTCACTTACCTCTAGTGGAAGCCATGCAGATAGTTTTGGTTTTACTTGTCTATATTTTGAGATATCTGTCTCAACAACATGCTGTCAGCTTTTTTTATAAGGACTATTTCTTCTGTAGAAAGTAGTTCCAATAAAACTGTTGACACTGAGGTCTGTGGATTATTCAGACTTATCGTGACATTGTTCATCCAATCAAATATGACTTTTGGGGTGAGTCACCACACCGGTCATATAAAAACCACACTTCACAGTTTGTAGCTGACAGACAGAGAAATATAGAGAGAGACAGGAAGAGATGTGTGTTTAGAGTTCATTCATCTCTCCCTCGTCCTCCTCCTGATCTAACAACAGGTTAGGGAGGTGTGTGTGTGTGTGTGTGTGTAGCGAACAGTCGTCTATAGCTCCGTATCGCGCTTAACTCTAAGCCCCGTCCACTTTTTAGCGGTCCAATTAAATGCGAAGGATTTGATTTAAATCCTCCTTGTAACTGTACACCGCTCATACATGCCGTTTCACTGGGAAATACGTCACAGTACATAAGCTAAAGACGCTTTAACTTACGTTTCACGGGACCTTTAAATGTGTTTTTCAATGCTTTTGAGCACCACAAACAAAATCCCATCCATCTCCATTGTATTGAGGTGGAGGTTCAGACAGATATCTCTAAACCTGCATGGGGAAATAAAACCATCTAAACCAATATCTGCATAGCTGGGTCCAATAGAGGTAAGTTGGAAATATGCTCTTGTGTAATTTAGGAGAAGAGAGTCTTTGATATGGAGGACACAATGCGAGACAAAGAGTGAAATATATGATGTGCTATTTAGAGAAAGAACTTGGTTTCCAACTTGGTTGGAAGAAAATCAGGGGAATTGTAGGCATGCAAATTATTGAGATGTCTTTTTTTATCTTGTGTGATGCTGTTGTCAGTTCATAAAGGTGTTAGATTTGGGTCATCTGAAACAACAGCTCCGAGCATCCCTTCAGGACTGCGATGGGAACGCAGACGATTATGATGCAGCAGTTGGTTATATAATGTTCTGTACAACCCCTGTTCTGCGGAGGGTCAAGTGCGGTGAAACATGCAGCGTCGTCCCCACTCCTGGGACGCTGCGAACCCCGAGGCGCTGATGTAGGATCAGCCTTTCCCATCCGTACTCTGACCTCGGTCCTTGCAAGTAAACATGCAAGCTGACCCCCGAGCAGAGCCGCAGGCCAAGTCCCACCCACGCCATACACTTACCCTGCTGTATGTATGCATACTGAGCACTTTTTTTTTTTTTTTTTCCCTTCCCATTGACCCAGATACTCATATTCTTCCCCCAGAGAGCCGCCTCTCTCAGTCTAAGAGAGGCTCATTATTTTACCGGAGTGCCTCCCCTCTTTTTTTCTCCTATGGAGGAGGGAGGAAGTGGGGCAACCTGGTAGACGTGCTGCACAGGGGTACATTCAAACCCACTCTGGTTTCCATGGGGAGGCATACTGGATCCACACAATTAATGCAGCGTAAAATAGAGTCAGCAAATTTGCAGCAAATTATGGGCTGGTTCATTATTACCAAGCTATCCCCACGCGTAATTGCACCTCTTCAATATTGGCCAACTCATTTGATTGTAAATCATCTAACTGGCCATACTTTTATGAAGTCATCACACTGAAGCATGTGTGATATTGTGTCGTGTGCAGTTGATACACGTCGAATCATGATTGGGCAATGTATTTATTCGCTGTACAAGTATCAGTGCATTGATTATATTCCTCATTTTGTCAGGGTAAAAATCCAATAAACTGACATTTGATCTGGTGAGGTGACAGACACACAGACACAGGCAATTATTCTACTCCCTGTCACAATGATTGCCATGTAAACAGTTTTATTACGGCATTTACGTTACAGCGTAATTTCCTGTGAATGTGAGCTTCTTGGTCAATGCAAAAGGTAGAAACCTCTTCGAAATGAACCATTTTGTTGTTTGTTTTCTGTGTGACATAACCTACTGGAGAACCAAGATCGAGCAAAACAACCAAAATCTTATTGTAAACGTGTATATTTCACCTTAGAGCACCACCTAGTGTACAAATTCTCTTGTATCTGACACAAAAATCTGTTTTTAAAGTGTATCCTCGCCACAATAGGCAACAACAACGAGAGAATTACAGACAAAAACATGAATAAAAACAAATAATAACAATATCACCTGGACTAATCAATAGCATCTTTGCAGTTATTGGCAATTGCTGCAGTTTATCATCACAGTTTGAGCAAATTTTCAGTGTAATTCATCTCGCCAGAACAAACTGTTTGTGGTCCAATGTGCAATTAAAATGGGTTGATAGCAAAGTGGTGGAAAGTAACTAAGTACATTTACTCAAGTACTGTACTTAAATACAGTTTTAATGTAATTGTACTACATTATTTCCATTTTCTGCTATTTCATACTTCTACTCCACTACATTTTGCAGGCAAATGTTGCACTTTTTACTCTACTACATTATATTTGATACCTTTAGTTACTTTGCAGACTGAGATTATCAATATAAGATATAATCAACAAATAAATTAGGATGTATCATTATAGATGAAGATAAAATGAGACTATATTGATCGGCCCATCCCCTACCGACTGCAACATTAACTATACATTAATGCATCAATAATTATAATGAAATATAGTAAAATGTATTATTCTGCATAATCAGTTCTTTGACTTTTGGTACTTTAAGTATATTTTGATCCTAATACTTGTGTTCTTTTACTTAAGTCACATTTTGAACGCAGGACTTTTACTTGTAACAGAGCATTTCTACACTGTGCTATTACTACTTTAACTTAAGTAAAAGATCTGAATACTTCTTCCACTGCTGGATATCTTTAACAATGTACTTATAAATGATGAAACTGCAAATTAAAATCTCTACATATGGCAGGAGACTATATGGTAAAGTTATGTCCAAGATGTCTTTAATGAAATAAGACATTTTTAAAAGCATCCTGAGGGTAAGATACAAAATCCTTAATGTTAACAAAGCTCTCTAATGATTAAAGGTGTTAAATTATGATTAAAGATGCTCATTAAGAATGTTTTGTGGTTGAAAATGAAGGATATCAAATGGTTAAATATAACTAATATATAACTAATATATAGTATAAGTACATTTTTCTTGATTGAGGTCATCTGCGCCCATAATAGTTAAAGACATGCCCTGGTTAGACGCACATCTATGGCTGAGGAGATCTAATAGTTAAAGATCAGCTGCAGCGTTATGCGCCACGCCTCCCCGACTCGGCACCTGGCTCTCCAACAGCCCGTCAGTTGCGCTGTTGCAGAGCGGATTTTCAGACAGTACCGGCGGAAGAAAACCAGGAGGGAAAAAAGCGAATGGGGGAGAGGAAGAGGAGAATGTGACAACTGCTGGATGCGGACAGAGTGTGTGCGGCTGGCTAACACTGCCTTTAGGGAGGCCTCGGCTCCTGCACCTGTCCCTCTCCGTCTCCGCGGCCAGGCGCAGTTAGGGCGAGAGCGACGCTCCTTTATTTATCAGGCAGGGCGCACAGCGGCGGAGGCGCACACACACACACATACACACACACACACTCACTCACATACACGTTACTGTACCCACACACACACACACATATAACACAGGGCTGGCAGGCAACATGACTTCATCCTACAATCTGGATTTTCTGCCCGATATGATGGTGGAAAGCCGCCTGCTTGTTCCCGGAGACAGAATGTGAGTTATCCAGCTTCTCTCCTTTTCTCGCTTGTCATTCCTGTTTTTTTATGTGTGTGTGTGTGTGTGTGTGTGTGATTTTTTTTTTTTTTTACTGTCCTGAAAAGCAGCTGTCCGATGTGGAAATGTTGCTCCGCTGCTGGATATGTGACTGGAATCGGGGTCAGAATAAACGCTATAGCCGGCTTGACTATATCTCAATGTTACTGTGTTAGTTATGGCTTGTTGTTATTAATATCCGTCGATAAATTGTACGGGGATCGCAGGAGCGCCCGGGGCTGTTATCAGCTATAGACAGGATGGTGATGAATGAACGCCATTATGGTGAATTAATGCTACCCGCCGTGAATAAACCTTGTCTTTATGAAGCTGTATTATCTGCTGTATGTCGTCAAATTGTTGTAACCCGTCAAGTCGACACTCAGAAGCGTTTTTTTTTTTTTTTTTTTTTTTTTTTTTTTGGAGCGTCGGCTTCCACATCTCGCTCCGTGGAAATAGAGGAGGGGAAGTTGCTTTGATTTTCGGCAGCCGCCCATTATAATTTCTCTCTGGGTCTTGCTGGGCTTAAAAGCGGTGTGTTCGGGACTGTGAAGCCGGCGATGGGAGCGCACCATGCTGAGATACATAAAGAGGCACAGAGTCGATCTCTCTGTGCTCCCTCTTTTTTTTTTTTTTTTTTTTTTTTTGGTTTGAGAAAAAAAAAAAAGGGCAGGGTGGAAGACAGGAGTGATCTCAGTCACACACGAGTCTTGGTTTAACTCCAGTATATAGAGGCGTTTCTGCGCCTTCACATCGCATGTTATTCTGCACACTTTGGATACTTGGTTGAGGTGAAATGCGTTAGGAAAATGTTGGAAAATGCACAGTGAAAAAAGAGCAAGAGAAGCAACATAGAGGCTTTTTTTTTTTGAAAACATACAGGAATGCATGGATGACTGGTATCCCGTGTGTTTCAATTGGATTTGCTGTAATTCAGTTATACTCCGGAATTTCTAGAGCAGGGACAAAGGGAGGTTTTCATCCCGACATCATGGTCATGGGGTTTTTTTTTTTTTCCACAGTGCATGTCCCACTTATGTCCCCTCAGCTCACAGCGCCTAGTTGTTGATGGATCGTGTTCTTTTTTTTTTTTTTTTTCAGTGGAGAAAATATACTGTGCTCTAGTCCTTCCTTTCATCCTCTTACGGGGCTTTTTTTTTCTCCTTTTAATGTGCAGGCTACATTATGTTCGGGATGGTGCACTTAACTTCTGGTGACTCACGGTGTATAAAGAATAGAACAAATGTAATGAAGTGTGAATGTGTGAGTGTGTGTGTGTGTGTGTGTGTGTGGTGGTGGTGGTGGTGGGTGGGTGGGGGGGGGGGAGGAGGGGGGGGGGTTATGAATAAACGATTTAATAGACTCATAATGCAGGGGAATTTGGGATATTGTGCAAATATCACCAAATGTATAAAAGCAGGAAGCTTGTCATTATAATATGTTGGAGTTGACTTACAATAGAAACTTGTAATTTATTGAAACATTAAAGATATATTGTATCAGCAACATTTAAAAATGCACAAAAATAGATAAAAAAGATGAGTAGCCTATAAAAATTCCACATATGGTGACCATAAACTAGCTATAAAATGAATATTAAGCACCGCAGGATAACTACAGTTCACTATAAAGATATAATAGGACTATATTATACTATATAGGAGCAGTATATACATACAGTCTATAAGACACTATAAGTGCACTCTAGACATATTGAAGATGTTATTAAACATGTCATATGATGTTACAATATATATATTAGTTTTCCTATGACAATTAAAGAAGCATAAATTGAACAACTTGTAGACATATTGAATCTGTGACACACAAGTCAAACAGTACTGGGAACCACTGTCACCATGGTAATATTATAGCAATGTACTGCCGGAGATTATAAACACCAATAAGTGTTTCATGTTATATAACTGTATAAACTCCAGACTGACTGTTCCCACCGCTACAAAATAAGACCAGGTCGTGCACTTTACCCTGAAGTCTTCCTCCATTGACTCTCCGTGTAGTCTATTACCCAGACGCTTGTGTGATGAGACGGCTTTCTCATTAATCATTGTCATCAACTCTGACAGCGTGGGCCCAGTGTACAACCGGCGGGGGTGGACGAAGAAGCCATCATACTTCCAGCCACCCTTCCCTTTTTTTTTTTTTTTCTTCCTCCGTCTGATGTGTCTTGCATCACCAGTTGCGGGTATATCTGCCCCGGAGTGAAGGATTTATGAATAATGTGTGTCGCCACCATTAGACAGGCCTATCTGTGCCCTCTTACCCAGCCGGCGAAGAGGCGGACAGGTTGAACCAGATAGCGCTTATGGAGATGACACTTTATATTTACGTGAACACGCCTCTTAAGCCTCGCTATTTAGCTTGCGAGAGGTGCTCTTGGTGTTCTTCTGATTTTGTTATATGTGTCAACCATGTTTAACGGCACTATTTTCCCAGTCGCAGTGTAAGAATTTGCATTCATGCCACCTCCACCCCCCCCCCCCCCCCTCCATAGCTTCCTTCCATGTGGTATTTTCCTGAAATCCTCTCTCTTCTTCATCCCATACACATGTGATCAGGTCTGGTATTGGCTGCATTCCCCTTTTCCAGGCCTTTTGCCGCTTCCTGTAGCGACTCTTCCCCCCTCCTTCCCGCCGTTGAAGGCTGACGGCCCCTGACAACATCAGACTTGACAAATATTAACTGAGATCATATAAGATCTAAGTGGAACTAACAGTCTAATCTCTCTCTATCCAGTCCTATCAGGGCTGGAAAACATGAAAAGGGGGTAAGTGGGAGAATCAGGAAAAATGGAGCAAGACCTCTGCCCCTTTCCTTTCCTCTCTAACTCCAACTCCGAAGCCTAGGCTGGGGTCTGTCTCTGGGAAATATGTGACCCCCCTCACCTCCTTCGACTATGTATGTGTGTTGAATCCCCATCTGGTATAAAACTGTAAAGTTCTTCAGGGTCTATCACACTTCTAGGCTGCAGTAGAGGCGATTGCTGCCATGATTTCTTCTTGGAACGCCACATAATTTAGCAAATATATATAGCTAAAATCAGAGTAAATAAAAACACAAGGTTGCTAGCTTTAACAAGCACACAGCACTCAAAAAGAGAGACTCACAATAATGCTTGAAAATGGCACTTTCTCGTCAAGTGTGTACACAACCCGCCGCTTACACAGACGACCCTTTGCTTCTCTTCGAGGGGGGAAAAAACGTATATCTGACCGCCGATTCTCTTTTACGACCGTCCCACCCAGCTCGTCCCCCTTTACTTCCCCTTCCTGACCCCGACACCCCCACCCCCCCCCTCCAAATATCCCATCCGAGCCTGAAAGGACACAAATCATGAAACCAACAGCTGAAAACGGTGGGGGGGGGGGGCTGTGACAGACAACACTCACTCACATGAGAAATGTATGTGTGTGTGTCCGTGTGTTTAGATGAGGGGTTTGGGATGGGCAGGGTTTTAGAGGGGGGGGGGGTAAAAGAAGGCTTGTCTGTATTAATTTTAGAAGACGTGATACCACAGCTGATAGTTTATTCAATTCATATATTTTTTTTTAAATTGTAAATTACAAAACGCTTCCAAAAAAAAATAAAAGTAATAGAGTGCTGCCTTTAGCAAGTTGCACTCGTCAAAGCTTGTGAAACAGCATTTGATCAAAACACACTAAAAGACTTAAATAAAATCCATTAAAAAAAAAAAAAAAAACAATTTCTGCTGAGACGCATTAAATGTGTACTGAACTCCTTCCAAGAATTAATGCAAAATCAAAGGATCCCTGCAATATTTATACTAAAAAAAAAAAAAAAAAAACAACCCCAGTTGCAGAGATTTTTCCTATCATCAACATTTTCCATTTAAAATAACACAATTTAGAGCATCGTGATGAACCTTGGTCAGACAAAATCAAGTCTTCAACCTCAACAATCAGATTTTCTCACTAATACATTAAGGCTCGTTAGACTTTATCTCCCAGGTTTTCAAGTATTCTTTAGTCCAAGGCTTCAAAACAATGAGGATTTTCTTTAAAATAGCACAAAAACCTGTATTTTTCATAAAGTCTGCTACAAAATTAGCTCATTTCTGGCTTCCAATAACAACCCAAAAAATCCTGCAAGATCCTGGTGGGACTGATACGAATCGATTCAAGAGCTTCACATGGACGATCAATTTAGTATTGATCGATTGCAGATTAAACTTGTAATGAAACAAAAACTGCATCTTAACCATCATACAGAATGTAGATAACACTTTCTGGCTAATTTATGGCTCGTATAGATCAAACTGATACATCAGACTAATCCTAGAAGTGAAAAAAATAAAAAATAAAAAAGAACAAGAGAAGAAAGAAAGATCGAGGGAAGGAGCAGGGTGAAAATTGACATGGGCAGACTGGGAGAGGAGATTTATGGTGGGGTGGGGGGGGGGAAGGTGTGAAAGGGAGGATGAGGAGGAGGAGTGATGGTTTGACAACGTATGAGTCCCTGGACAGACAGCTGGTCGGATTTGACTCGTGTCTTATCTGATGTGGAGATTAGAAGAAAATGAGAGGAAAAAAAAATTGGTGGTTGTGCTGGTGGTGGTGGTGATGGTGTTATCTTTCTCCCAAGCAACAGTGAGAAAGGCCTTTTCATTCTCCATTATGAGGATGACACACACAAACACACACAAACACACACACGCATATAGAGAAATGAGGAAAAATGCATCAGCAGCAGCAGCAGAAGAAGAAGAAGAAGAAGAAGCCCTCCGTCATTTCAGTTATGACTGTTTTTTGTTCATAATATTGTTATTTAGGTGGGAAAACACGTACAGTATGTGTGATATATGATGTGATGGAGTCGTCTTCACGCATCACCAACTGCAACATTGTTTTATGTCGCTTTTTTTTCCCTCTCTCAATGTGTGTTTGTGTGTGTGTGTGTGTGTGTATGTGTATGTGTTGTGTCATAATGATGAATGTCTTTGCTCTGCTGGGGCTCAGGAGCAGTTGTCTGTGGCTGACACCGCTGTGTGTAGGTGGTGATGTATCACGACCGAGTGTCTGAGAGGTCTGTGTGTGTCTATGTGTGTCTATGTGTGTCTATGTGTGTGTGTGTGTGTGTGTGTGTGTGTGTGTATGTGTGTGTAAGGCAGGGGTGTGGTTGGGTTATGAGCAGGTATGTGATGAGGTCAATAAACATCTTTATACGTCATAATTGTGTGAAGACATATGGGTAGTTGGGTAGTTGCGGGCCTGGAGATGCACTTTTGCGTGTGTGTGTGTGTGTGTGTAATGTAAACAGAAGAAGAGTTTACAACACTGAGCTGCCATTTAAATGACCATTTTGAAAGGCAAATTAGACTTTTGACGGTGTAGCCAAACAGTCTAAATTAGAGGAAGCTTTTGCTAATGCAGCTTCATAGATATTTTATGAAATGACAGAGTGTAATGTCAAAGGCGTGCCTCGTAGTGATGAACCTACAGAGAATTATTAGCGACTTCTCGGCTTTACGGAGCTTTATAGCGAGTTTCAGCTCATGTTTAGGTGTCTGGGTGCAACTTTACTGTTTTGGTTCACTCTCAGAGCTCTCATACTGTCGTTTTCAGCCGCAGCAGGCAGCTGTTTTAAGAGAAAAAGCTCTAAAAAGCCACCGTACGCTACCTGCTCAGCACCAAAACAAACAGACACAGTTAGCTGTAGACTAGCTGCTGAACATAGTGGAGCATTTAGCAGCCAGATATTTCCCTCAGGAGTTGGTAGAGAGCAAAAACAAAGCTAAAAGAGAGTGAATGTTGGACTTACATTCACCAGGTGGACATAAACACAACTCTAAATGAATGATAATGTTGCTCGGTAACTGCTGGATGGTGGAAATAAGCAACTGTTTGCTAACAAGTTCAACATATCAACTTAAAATGTGTCAGTGTTGTGTTCACAAGCTGTGCAGGTCCAAGCAATGCAGCGAGCAGCCCTGTCGTGTGGTTAAAAGTCAGTTATGATTGAGTAGAAGGTGTAATCTTAAATATGCTTTATTTTTAGATAGGGAGGTAGCTAGTGGGGTAGCTTCCCCACCCTTCCTCCTCGCTAGCCTTTGCTCCACTAGCAGCTGGAACCAAAAGCGTTTTTCTCACAGCGTTTTTCTTTCATGGATCTTGCTGAGAGAGTGAAAAGTGTTCCCGGGGCTGTCAGTGTATATTCTAAGCTAAAAGCCCAGTATATCTACTACTGGACGGGCAAGTAAACATTGAACATCTCTTCAATTTAACCAAGTAGAACAATCAATTTGCTAATATGCTACGACTACAGTTTCCATTAAGCTTTGACAGTGTTTCTGGGAGCTGTTGTTGCTCAATGCTAACAAAGTAAATCAGTTTTCTTGGTTAAAGAGACAAGACACTCAAGGTGTTTTTTTTAGCTAGTACAAAAGAAGATATCATTGTGAAAACCCCACTGTATTAAAGAAGCTAGTCGATCTATGTGTCATCCAGAGACATTTGCATGGCTTATGTGTTTTAACAGGAAGTTGAACCAGTTTGTTTAAGGTGCAGCCGTATGATACGTTTTGGAGATTTAGGAAGCATATGTGTGTGAGCTCCTCTTCAATTTTCTGCCACCTACGGTTACCTTAAACACTTTTTTATGCAGAGATGTTTACTCAAAGGTTATCTTTGCACAACTCCAGCCTACCTTTTTTTTTTTTTTTTTTTTACGGCGTGACTCAACACTAGGACAGCGAACATGCATCTTGCTTAATCTGCATGTGTTTGTGAGTGTAATTTTACCTCCACCGGCTGATGATCTGCTCATGATTGCCTCATCACTCTTTTCTGCCTGTCAGCCATGTTGCTTTCAAGGCCTGTAACACCTGCTTCTTCCCCCCCACCTCCCCACCACATCCCTCTCTTGTCTCCTTGATTTTATTCTTTTCATCTTTTAAACCACATTTGTGTATTAATTGATTTGACTCCTCCAGAATGGTTAGGTGAGTTTTATCTTCTCTATCCGTCTCCCTCGATTCTTGCTTCAACAATACAAATGTTAGGGCTCTACCTCATTGGTTTGCTCATTCAAGTCAAGTACACCTTCATACAGCGCACATAAATACACATACTCTTTACCTTATGAATTGAGTTGTGCAAAGAGAGTATTTTGTGTGTGATTGTGTGTGTGTGTGTGAGTAAGAGTGTTGTGTGTCTGTGTGAGTCTTCTGTTTTTCTGAGAGGAGTAATTCATCACTTGGCCTTGAAACGAATGAAGCATGCACATGCTTTCAGTGCTGCATACACACATTGCCACCCACATAAATACGCAGAATACACACCACGTGACAAACCCACACATAAATACAGGCAGGCAAACACAAACACAGTCTCCACGTTGTTCACATCATGTCCCTGGGCTGTAGTGACGGGCAGGAAAATAACTGAATCCTATGAGACAAAGAAAACACAATGATGATCTCTCTTTCTCGCTTGGTTTATATAGGCTATATATCTCCTCATCATCTCTCTGCTTTTTTTTCCCTCCTTTTGTCTTCTCATCAATAGTCAACCATTGCATTTGTACTGTGCAGCGGTATTACTCTGCCTTGCCAAAGGGAAATCTTACCTGCACGTCTCAGTAGATTTTTTCTACCCCTCCTTTCCCCCAGGTGCCATGCCATTGGTCCGACGGCCCATTAGTCCAAAAGCCCATAGTCCGATGGCCCGTTGCTCCGAAAATACACACTCCCTTGACTTCCCTTGATCATTTTAACCCAAACCGTGATCTTTCTCCAACTCTAACCAAGTAATTTTCATGCCTAAACCTAACCAGACCTTAACCGTAGCACTGTCACACCATAAAACATCATTATTTTTTAAGAAGCACGCCAAAATACACAAGGATGTTAAGGGCAAAAGACAACAGAGGTAGCGTAATCGGGACGCCTAACCATAAATACTGGCAGTGCGTCATTATTGGTTGTCAAACACTGATGATGTTTATTACCCGACAAAACAGACTTTTTATACATAGCTGAGACATTTCACTCAGTATGACTCCGATTTAATAAATCAGCAGTTATAATATATACAATTATAATATATAGTTGATCGTTAAGCTTTACATGGAGCTAAAATTAATACCGAATCATGTTAAATGTTCTCCTAATGAGTTAGTGTCTGTTTAAGGGCTGTGAGAAATGATAAATTATCTTTTAGAAGGAGTAAATGTTCAGCTAATATGCTAACAGAGGTTTTCCTCCGACAGTAGGAAACAGTCGAAGACTTTATTTGCCTCGTCGTCAGTCATTTAAAATGTAAATTAACTCATCAAACAGACTTTTCACAATTCAATCAGTTCATCTGATAAATTTGGTGTCATGTTTCACAAAACAGAACTAGAAAAACTGCATGGACGTGCATCCTGACTGGCGCTCTAAATGTGAATGCATTTAGCTTATTTAACCTGTTAAAGTTAAGTATCAGTTGAAAATAAGTCATACAGTCATATGATATGATATGTTATCTGTTAAATTGAGCAATATGTTAACAGAGTCTGGAAAGTAGTAACCCCGGAGTGTGTACTCTCGGAGCAGCGGGCCCTCCTAGCAATGGGCTTTTGTTTTTTGGGATAATGGACCGTCGGACTAATGGGCTTTCGGGGCAGTCCCCTCTCCCCATCCCTGGCTTTATCCCTCTTTGGCCTGTATCTTCCTCTCTTTCTCTCTCTTCTGCACTCCCACTCTCTCCCTCTTCCTCCATTCAAGCATGCTAAATGCTTTACCTCTGTCAACTCTTGAGTCTGAGAGGAGCTCATTATTGTGGAGAAGGAGAGGAATTTGGGATTAGGAGCAACATTCATGGACTGAGGCTCTTGTTCATTTAAAAGAGCCATCAGAATAACAGAGAGGGATATAGTCACCTGCGTTAGTTGGCAGTATTATTTGCTAATCACTGCAGTTGAATGTTTCCCGCAGTTGTAAAATTTTTGGACGTGTACAAATGAATCAGCATTAACAATTATTTTAATTTTCTATTTTAATGTTATTCGTTTATAGACGTTAAATTGGGTAATGTGAGAATATTTTTAATAGTGCTGCAATTTGTCCTAAAACTACACTATCTGTAAGGTGGAAAAACATTGTTTTTAATATGTCCAATTGCATATTTGAGAGCACCTGATCATTTTTAAATTGATGACTTAAGTTTATTACCGTGTTTGTTGGCAGGGAAGGAAAATCTGTCGCTTACAGCTGTTTCAGGGTGTTTTTATGTCGGTTTGAGGCTTGGGAGCATTGTTCTTGGACATCGGGTTGTTACAGTAAAGGGTCAGTATTTCCGATGTTTTTGTAACTTTCTGAAACCGACCATCCAACAATCACGCCTCCCTTTCGCGGCGATTGGCGGCGATGAGCGGCAGTAGTAAGGCAGGCTTTCTCAAGCTCTCTTTTTTTCCTCATTATTCACACAAATACCTCCGTTACTTCAACACCAACTAGTGCAACACCACGAATGCCTTTTGAGGGGAGACTGTAAAAAGACTCACAAAGGACAGATATCTTGGAGTGAGATCAGGAAGGAAGTGGGATGCAGCCAACAGAGGCTATGACGACAAGTGTGACTGTTCACGACAGGTAACTTTTACCTCTGAACATGTACTTATCATACAAACTACTTAGTTTCAAGCATACTGAGTCATTTAGGGCCACCAACTGCACCCGAGGCAACCGTTGAATGTTGCTGTACAATCAGCAATCTGATTAGATTTACTATTACTCGTTCTGAAAATTATTCTGCTAAACTAAGCTGCCATTTTTGCATGAAAAGTTGCAGCAGCTGAAAAGTTATATCTTTAAAATAACATTACAATAATATCATTTTTTTTGTCAGCACAATTTGATGAAGCAAATATGCAAACATCAGTGCACAAATACTAAAAATCCCAGGTTCCCATAAGTATTTTTTACCAGGAAAAGACATTAAATTGTGACAAGTATGCTGTGGAAATACTCTCTGTTCCTACTGTTCAACTCTACTAATCACCCCTGGCCTTCACCCTTTCCTCTTAAGCAGTTATGCACATAGAGGTTTTTGCATACAGTTGCTGAGCTGGTTAGCTTGCGTGAGTGTAACTGATGGACCACGTGAGAGCTGGCCCGGTGACATTAGACAGCACTGAAACTTCAAGGGTCTGATCACATGGCAGGCAAAGGTCACAGAAAGGTCGCTACCACCTGCTATTGGCGTGCAGAACAGCTCCTGCAGTCCGAATCATACCTACTGGTTTTCATTCCAGAGACTTCAGGAGTTGTATTTTTTTCTGCTTTTTAAAGAAATAATCCTCCATGTCTGTATTGTTTGATTTAGTCTCACTCTCTAGTACGGATTGATTATTTCTGTGGCATCTTTCACTTGTCAAACAATCAGCATGACCAGTACTGTGAAGTCTTTTCTTTTTTTTTTTTTTCTCCAGGATTTATGATTGATTAACTTCAACTAGGTGGCACTCATTTTAATGTCTGCTCATTCTCATACTAACTACTATGAACAACAGGATTTAAAACCTACCAGACACTGAAATGTAATCATTTTCATGACTGGCTGAGTGGCAGGTTGAATCATTGTTGTTTGTGATGGTGCAATGAGATGGTGACAAAACTGCAATTTCCATGAAAGATGATGCATTATTTCTTCAACGTACCTTCAAATGCTGTCACACCGAGAAAGGAGAAGCGTCAATCTGCTAGTAGAGTACAGTTTGAAATGAAAACCGGCCTTGGGCCTCAATGGCACTTGGTTATCTCTATGATAGCGTATGGGAGAGAAAAGGATTTTTAATGGGATCATATTGTCCATTAATCTAGTCAATTTTTCCTTGTCTAACCTTTCAAATGTGAGTATGAACTTGTGATGGACTTATCAGTGTCTCCTTATCTTCTTTTTCAATTCTAGAGGTCTGTGAGATTGTCAGTAAACAGTGCTTCTATGGGTTTTTCTTTTTGTAAAACACATTTTAATTAGCGACTGCAGAGCGGTCTTTTATGTGTAAAAACCTGCGGTCTCGACCTGCGTTAAAGGAGCTGAACAAGAAAAAGGTTGTTTGTCTTGGATTAAGCTGAGTTTTAGAGTCAAAAGGTGTAAGTTTTTCTTCTTCAATCATGTCAAAAGCAAAAGAATTGGCACAAATATCA